>NC_138981.1:50817353-50907353 GCF_964341445.2 Mesoplodon mirus | reverse complement strand
CTGTTTCTCCAGTAGATTGCCTATCTCCATGTCACTTGGCTGTTCTTCTGGGGTTTTATCTTGCTCCTCCATCTTGAACATCTTCACCTGCTGTCTCATTTTGTCTAAATTTCTATTTGTATTTTTATGTATGTGGAAGATTAGTTATGTTTCTTGACATTGGTGAAGTGGCCCTATATAGGAGATGTCCTATGTGTCCCAGCAGTACACTGCCCCCTCGTCACCCAAGGGCCAGGGACCAGATGGCCTGAGGTTAGGTTCTGACATACATTTGTGTCCTTGGTTCTGCAGGCTGCTGGATCATAGTTTTCGTGCTTTTGGTGTCTGCCCCCTGGTGGGTGAGGTGTGTCTGGAGGCTTGTGCAGGTTTCTTGGTGGAAGGGTCCGGTGCCTGCACACAGGTGGGTGGAGTTGGTTCTTGGCCCTCTGGTGGGCAGGGCTTTGTCAAGGGGTGTGTCTAAAGGTGGCTGTAGGCTCAGGAAGTCCTTCGGCAGCCTGTCTTCTGATGGGTGGGGTTGTGTTCCTGTCCTGTCAGTTGTTTGGTCTGAGGAGTCCCAGCAGTGGCACTTACAGGCTATTGGGTGGGGCCAGGTCTAGGTGTTAATTATCCAAGCAAGATGTCTGCCTCCAGCAGAGTTCAAGTAGATGAACACTCCCCAATACTTCCACCACCAGCATTTATGACCCTAGAGAGAACCACAGCTACCCACTGTCTCCCCAGGAGCCCCTCCAAGACCAGTAGGTAGGTCTGGCCCAGGGACCTATGAAGTCACTGCATTTGCCCTGAGTCCCAGTGCACATGAGACCTTGTGTGCACCCTCCAAGAGTGGAGTCTCTGTTTCTCCCATTCCTATGGAGGTCCTGCAATGAGGCAATACTGGCCTTCAAAGGCAAATGCTCTGGGAGCTTCTCTTCTTGATGCCAGTACCACCAGCCTGGGGAGACTGAGAGAATTTCTGTGATATAATCATTTTCCTGTTTTTGGATCACCTATCCGGGGGGTATGGTATTTGATTATATTGCGAGTGCACCCCTCCTACCATCTCATTGGGTATCTTCTTTATGTCTTTGGTTGTAGAAGATAATTTTTGGTAGGTTCCAGTCTTTTTATTGATGGTTGGTCAGCAGTTAGTTTTGATTTTGGTGTTCTTATGAGAGGAGGTGAGCTCAAGGTCCTTTGATTCTGCCATATTTCCTCAAATCCTTTAGGGATTATTTTCAAACTTAAGGAATGTAAAATCATGTTTGGAGTCAAAGAACCTTCAAATAATTTAAGGCCTGCAAAGCGCTTGTCAAATTTTTAGCCAATTAGCTTTCCTCTAAAGTGAATAAAAAATCAAAATATTCAAGATTTTTTTTCTATTTGTATTAATGTGATTTTTTTTTTGCATTCTCAGTCAAATTTGACAAATATAAATAAATAAATACACTATAAATACACGTTTTTTTCACTATTAGTAATGTGCATCTCGAGTACGGTCCTGCTTTTCAGTTTGATGGTCCAGGAGCCTGTCCGATTCTGATGTGAACCACTTCTAGGCACAATTGTGGGTCAGAAGTCTGATATTTAAGGAACACTCTGGACTAGGAACCTGCTGTTGGGAAAATGTAAAAGCGATGAGCAGTTATTGCAAATATCACTTGATAAGTCAACTACTCAAACACACTAACTGGGTTCTGTTACCAGAAAATTTCAACCAATTCCTGTCCTCAGTTCTTTTTCCCAATACTTCTTCATCCCTTGAGATTCCACTCTAAGGTTGCATAGCAGCCCAGAGTAGACTTTGGGGAAGTGCTTCTTTCTTGGAAAGGTAAGTCATGTGCAAGACTTGCTGAGGCAAGATGCAGCCAGCGGTTGGGAACAATCCTCGGCCTGGGCATGGAGAGCCTGGGAGATGCTGAGGAGGAAGAAAACATTTATTTTAGCATTTTTTTTTTAGCAATAAAGTACTTTTTATTTAAGGTATGTATATTTTTTAAGGCATAATGCTATTGCACGCCTAATAGACTACAGTATAGCGTAAACATAACTTTTATAAGCACTGGGAAACCAACAAATTCGTGTGACTCACTTTATTAATATTTGCTTTATTGTGGTAGTCTGGAACAGAACCTGCAATACCTCCAAGGTACACCTATATATGGTAAGACAGGTTTGCTCCCTGTTGTGTCAAAGATGGTCAGTGGCAGCTCTAGCTTCAGCAAAATTGTCATACGTTACTCTGGAGATTCACTATATGAGTCCACTGGGCTTTGGAGCAAGCACGTTACGTCTGCATGTGCGGGATAAATGATGCGGAAACCAGTGACCCTCCTGCTGAGCAGACTACAAGGAAAAGAATTCCTTTGACCAAAGTAGTAATCTGGCTTGTGAACCTCTTTTCACTCTAGGCCCTGCCCTCTGTGCTGAGCCTGAGTCCAAAGTTTACCTCACAGAGAACTCAAAGCCAAAGCCCAGACCCATGTGAGGCTGTCTAACTGTGGCGTGGGGCCCTGGGGAACAAACTCCTAAAAGAGGGATGAGGGAGGTGAGGACAACAGTGAAATGAACAGAAGTTGAAAATAAATGTGGATAGATGGCGATTTCTTTTTTTTTCCTATCGTCACTAGATCACGAGTGAAATGTAACATGTATCGTTCTGAGAAGCTAAATCATCGTCAGGATATGAAGAGGGTTAAACTTCCAACAGATAAGGAAGACAGAGGGTCAGGTCCTCAATGTTCCCTGCTGAGTAGATAACTAGGACAGTCCCTCTCAGCCATGTCCTCTGTTGGCAGACAGTGAAAATTTTTCCAGAGGAGCACTCAGGCCACCAGTCCCTGGTTCATTTTCTGGTCCCAGGGAGATCCTCTCTAGGGAGAGGATTGCCCCCATGAGTACTTTTCTTGAGATCAAATTCCTCTGAGCTAGTCAGAATGCGCCAAGCTTGCAGATGGCAGAGAATCGGGACCTGGGCGAAGTCTTGGAGTGGCCGTGCAATCCCTGAGTGTGGTTTGGGGTGTTTGTAGTAAGAAGAAAGGGAGAGTGAATGAAAACTCTCTCACCCATACAATTCTTGAGGGGAAATTGGAGCTTAATGTAAGGGAGCCTGGGCATCCTCAGAAACTGTATTATATTCTGAGAGCAGATGCAGGGCATGGGGAAGGTTTCTGTGGTTAAGTAGTTGTCAAGTTCGCCCAAAGCACAGCTGGCCCCCAGGAGTAAACACAGAGTTTACCCTGGCACCGTCCTCTCTTCTCTCAGTTGAACCAGGGAGAAACAACTACGTGAATTTTCAGGAACTACTAAAACTCAGCTCTCGCTCTGCATCCTCAGCCAGAGCATGGCAGGTTGAATCAAGGGACAAAGCGAATAAGAATGTATCCTTGAGCGGTTACACAGCAGGGGGACTTTTACTCTTTTGCTGGGGTTCAGGGGTGGGGTTATTCTGGTTGTCAGTGGGAAGGTGTGAGCCTTGATGGGTCCCTCCCAGCCTATGCCTCGTGGGGAGCTCCCAAGTTCACCTTCCTCCTGCAGGCAGAGACACAGCAGCTGCAGCTACACAGCCCACCTTCAGAAACCACAGACTAGAGGTGTGTATCTCCACAAAACCTGGTTCTCAGTGATTTCTACCAAGTGAGAGTGCCTGCTTGGATGCCTGGTGGTGACAGTTTCCCAAGGGGCAGGCCTAGAGAGCTGCTCCTCTTGTTAGTGAGCAGGTTTCAGATTTCACATTTGTGTCTCATCATTGTCAGGGTGGCAGTTAAGAGAGCCCGGGCAGCAGGTCCAACCAGCATTTAAAGGATAAACTTGCTGTTCATATTCAGGTCCTCCTGTTCAAGATCTCAGGGTGCTGGGGATAGGAGGCCAGCCCAGAACAGAAGGCTGTGGGTTAATTTGTCTTGTGTGGCTTCTGAACAGAAGTGAGGAGGCTTTTTACATTGGAAGTACTAGGAAGTGAGAACAAGATTCCAAGGATGAGCAACTATTATTAGAAAAAATAATTATTATTAAAAAAGGTAGTTTTTCCTCTGGATTTAGTGGTGTCTTATTCTATCTATTGAATATGGACACACTGAAAGAAAAACGTTTTTTAAAAAATTAAATTGTCTCTCCTTCCCAGTATAAGATGCCAGTTAAACCACTAAAGAATAGATCATTTGTCACTCAGGAATGGCAAAATTATGTGCCATTTTCCCCCAACAATTTTCATCCATTTTGGAGCCTGAAGGCAATCGAGAAAAGTGCAATTAAAGCACTCAAATTGCCAACACTGGTAAACACGTACACTTTGTAAGACTAACACAGGAATCTTTTGCCCTGCTCCTCCATGCTCTGATGAGCATGGCTTTATATGGAATCCAAGCATCTTCATCTTGGTAGGTACAGCTACCAAGAGAGTAGGGCAACATTTCAGGTATAAAGTAATCTATTCTTGAGGAGATCATGTGATATTCACACTCATGGTGGAAGGTTCCTGAGGAGAACATGTGATATTCACACTCATGGTGGAAGAGGCAATCTCACCACACACCAAGGCTCTCCTTGCAGGTAGAGTAGACAAGCCCTGGGTAGGACTAGAAGGCAGAGTTCACAGGCTCTCTGTCCTACCCCCATGACACCCTTTTGTGCCAGAGCCTGGGTTTTGCAGCAAAACTCATTTCCGACCAGGGAACCGTGGGTCCAACAAGAATTGTAAGCAGTCTATTAAAACTCTGGAAGTGGCCAGTCCTGCTGCTTTAATCATTAATTCACCAGAGAAACACTATGATGATAGATAGGGTAACTACTATTCATGCAAGGTAACAATAGAAGGGACCCCCCCCCCCAAACTGATAAAGGATATGAAGCCAGTTGTTAATGTTCTCCCTGTTCTAAATTCACCCTTTAATATATTCTCTCTGATAACGGATGAATTACTTTAAGCATCTCTCCTTCAAAGTGATCACAACGGGGTGGGATAGGGAGGGTGGGAGGGAGGGAGAAGCAAGAGGGAAGAGATATGGGAACATATGTATATGTATAACTGATTCACTTTGCTATAGAGCAGAAACTAACACACCATTGTAAAGCAATTATACTCCAATAAAAAAAAAAGTGATTGGGCCCCGGAGGAAGATGGCGGAAGAGTAAGACGCGGAGATCACCTTCCTCACCACAGATACATCAGAAATTCATCTACACGTGGAACAACTCCTACAGAACACCTACTGAACGCTGACAGAAGACCTCAGACCCCCCAAAAGGCAAGAAACTCCCCACATACCTGGGTAGGGCAAAAGAAAAAAAGAATAAACAGAGACAATAGGATAGGGACGGGACCGGCACCAGTGGGAGGGAGCCGTGAAGGAGGGAAGGTTTCTACACACTACAAGCCCCTTCGCGGGCGGAGACTGCAGGTGGCGGAGGGGGAAAGCTTCGGAGTAGCGGAGGAGAGCACAGCAACAGGGGTGCGGAGGGCAAAGCGGAGAGATTCTGGCACAGAGGATCGTGCCCTCAGGCACACACCAGCCCGAGAGGCTTGTCTGCTCGGCCGCCGGGGCGGGCGGGGCTGCGAGCTGAGGCTCGGGTATCGGCTATCAGTCGGAGCGCAGGGAGCGGACTGGGGCTGGCGGCAGGAAGAGAGCCTGAAGGGGTTAGTGCACCACGGCTAGCCCGGAGGGAGTCCGGGGAAAGGGTCTGGAGCTGCCGAAGAGGCAAGAGACTTTTTTCCCTATTGTTTCCTGGTGCGCGAGCAGAGGGCATTAAGAGGGCTGCTTGGGGAAGTGCAGGAGACAGGCGCGAGCCGTGGGTAAGGCGTGGACCTCGGAGACGGGCGTGGGATGCTGGGGCTGCTGCCGCCGCCGCCGCCGCCGCCGAAGCCGCCACCGCCGCCGCGGGGCCTGTGTGCGAGCGCGGGTCACTGTCCGCCCCGCCTTCCGGGGGGCCTGTGCACCCCGCCACTGCCGGGGTCCCGGGACCCGGGGACGGCTTTCCCGGGAAAGCACATGGAGCGCCACGGGCTGCTGCAACGTCACGCCGGCCTCTGCCGCCGCAGGCCCGCCCCACACTGCGCGCCCCTCCCTCCCCTCTGCCTGAGTGAGCCAGAGCCCCCGAATCAGCGGCTCCTTTAAACCCGTCCTGTCTGAGCGAAGAACGGACGCCCTCCGGCGACCTACGCGCAGAGGCGGGGCCCGGTCCAAGGCTGAGACCCGGGAGCTGTGAGAGCAGAGACAGGGAAATCTGTGCAGCCTCGGAGGCAGCGGATTAAAGCTCCACAGTCCATTTGATGTGCCCCGCGTCTGTGGAGTGCATGAATGGACAGCGAATCATCCCAAATTGAGGAAGTGGACTTTGAGGACAAGATTTAAGACTTTTCCCCCTTTTCCTCTTTTTACAACGAATTATCCCAAATTAATGAGGTGGACTTAGAGAGCAAGATTTCAGACTTCTTGCCCTTTTCCTCTTTTTACAACGAATTATCCCAAATTGAGGAGGTGGACTTGGAGAGCAAGATTTTTTATTTTTCCCCCTGCTCTCTTTTTGTGAATGTGTATGTGTAATCTTCTGTGTAAGATTCTCTCTGTATAGCTTTGCTTCCACCATATGTCCCAGGGTTCTATCGGTCCGTTTTTTTTTCAATAATTACTTTTTAATTTTAATAACGCTAGTGTATTTCATACTTTATTCTATTTTACTTTACCTGCTCTTTCTTTTTTTCCTCCCTTCCCTTCCTCCCTCCCTCCCTCCCTCCACTCCTCCTTTCCTTCTTTCTTTTTCTTTCCTCCCTCCCACCCTTCTTCTTTCCACTTTCTTTTTCTTTCCTTCCTCCCTCCCTCCCTCCTGTCTTTCTTTCTTTCTTTCCTTCCTCCCTCCCTTCTTCCATTCACTCTTCCTTTTGCTTTCATTCCTCCCTCCCTCCCTCCTTTCTTTCTTTCTTTCTTCCTTCCTTCCTTTCTTTCCCTCTCTCTTTCTTTCTTCTACTAATTCTTTCTTTCTGCTTTTTCTCCCTGTTATTCTGTGCCGGGTGGATGAAAGGCTCTTGGTGCTACAGCCAGGAGTCAGTGCTGCGCCTCTGAAGTGGGAGAGCCAACTTCAGGACACGGGTCCACAACAGACCTCCCAGCTCCACATAATATCAAGCAGCGAAAATCTCCCAGAGATCTCCATCTCAGCACCAGCACCCAGCTTCACTCAACGACCAGCAAGCTACAGTGCTGGTCACCCTATGCCAAGCAACTAGCAAGGCAGGAACACAACCCCACCCATTAGCAGAGAGGCTACCTAAAAACATATTAAGGCCATAGGCACCCCAAAACACACCACCAGACGTGGACCTGTCCACCAGAAAGACAAGATCGAGCCTCAACCACCAGAACACAGGCACTAGTCCCCCCCACCAGGAAGCCTACACAACCTACTGAAACAACCTTAGCCACTGGGGACAGACACCAAAAACAATGGGAACTACGAATCTGCAGCCTGCAAAAAGGAGACCCCAAACACAGTAACATAAGCAAAATGAGAAGACAGAAAAACACACAGCAGGTGAAGGAGCAAGATAAAAACCTACCAGACCTAACAAATGAAGAGGTAATAGGCAGTCTACCTGAAAAAGAATTCAGAATAATGATAGTAAAGCTGATCCAAGATTCTATTTCCAAGATCCATAATCTTGGAAATAGAATAGACAAAATGCAAGAAACAGTTAACAAGGACCTAGAAGAACTAAAGATGAATCAAGCATCCATTAAAAACACAATAAATGAAATGAAAAATACTCTAGATGGGATCAATAGCTGAATAACTGAGGCAGAAGAACGGATAAGTGAGGTGGAAGATAAAATAGTGGAAATAACTGCTGCAGAGCAAAATAAAGAAAAAAGAATGAAAAGAACAGAGGACAGTCTCAGAGACCTCTGGGACAACATTAAACGCACCAACATTCGAATTATAGGGGTTCCAGAAGAAGAAGAGAAAAAGAAAGGGACGGAGAAAATATTTGAAGAGATTATAGTTGAAAACTTCCCCAATATGGGAAAGGAAACAGTTAATCAAGTCCAGGAGGCACAGAGAGTCCCATACAGAATAAATCCAAGGAGAAATACACCAAGACACATATTAATCAAACTGTCAAAAACTAAACACAAAGAAATCATATTAAAAGCAGCAAGGGAAAAACAACAAATAACACACAAGGGAATTCCCATCAGGTTAACAGCTGATCTCTCAGCAGAAACTCTACAAGCCAGAAGGGAGTGGCAGGACATAATTAAAGTGATGAAGGAGAGAAACCTGCAACCAAGATTACTCTACCCTGCAAGGATCTCATTCAGATTTGATGGAGAAATTAAAACCTTTACAGACAAGCAAAAGCTGAGAGAGTTCAGCACCACCAAACCAACTTTACAACAAATGCTAAAGGAACTTCTCTAGGCAAGAAACACAACAGAAGGAATATACCTACAATAACGAACCCAAAGCAATTAAGGAAATGGGAACAGTAACATAAATATCCATAATTACCTTAAAAGTAAATGGACTAAATGCTCCCACCAAAAGACACAGAGTGGCTGAATGGATACAAAAACAAGACCCATATATATGCTGTCTACAAGAGACCCACTTCAGACCTAGAGACACATACAGATTGAAAGTAAGGGGATGGAAAAAGATATTCCATGCAAATGGAAATCAAAAGAAAGCTGGAGTAGCAATTCTTATATCAGACAAAATAGACTTTAAAATAAAGACTATTAGAAGAGACAAAGAAGGACACTACATAACGATAAAGGGATCGATCCAAGAAGAAGATATACCAATTGTAAATATTTATGCACCCAACATAGGAGCACCTCAATACATAAGGCAAATACTAACAGCCATAAAAGGGGAAATCGACAGTAACACACTCATAGTAGGGGACTTTAACACCCCACTTTCACCAACGGACAGATCATCCAAAATGAAAATAAATAAGGAAACACAAGCTTTAAATGATACATTAAACAAGATGGACTTAGTTGATATTTATAGGACATTCCATCCAAAAACAACAGAATACACATTTTTCTCAAGTGCTCATGGAACATTCTCCAGGATAGATCATATCTTGGGTCACAAAGCAAGCCTTGGTAAATTTAAGAAAATTGAAATTGTATCAAGTATCTTTTCCGACCACAATGCTATGAGACTAGACATCAATTACAGGAAAAGATCTGTAAAAAATACAAACACATGGAGGCTAAACAATACACTACTCAATAACGAAGTGATCACTGAAGAAATCAAAGAGGAAATTAAAAAATACCTAGAAACAAATGACAATGGAGACACGACCACCCAAAACCTATGGGACGCAGCAAAAGCAGTTCTAAGGGGGAAGTTTATAGCAATACAATCCCACCTTAAGAAACAGGAAACATTTCGAGTAAACAACCTGACCCTGCACCTAAAGCAATTAGAGAAAGAAGAACAAAAAACCCCCAAAGTTAGCAGAAGGAAAGAAATCATAAAGATCAGATCAGAAATAAATGAAAAAGAAATGAACGAAATGATAGCAAAGATCAATAAAACTAAAAGCTGGTTCTTTGAGAAGATAAACAAAATTGACAAACCATTAGCCTGACTCATCAAGAAAAGAAGGGAGAAGACTCAAATCAATAGAATTAGAAATGAAAAAGGAGAAGTAACAACTGACACTGCAGAAATACAGATGCAGATCATGAGAGATTACTATAAGCAACTCTATGCCAATAAAATGGACAACCTGGAAGAAATGGACAAATTCTTAGAAATGCACCACCTGCCAAGACTGGCTCAGGAAGAAATAGAAAATATGAATAGACCAATCACAAGCACTGAAATTGAAACTGTGATTAAAAATCTTCCATCAAACAAAAGCCCAGGACCAGATGGCTTCACAGGCGAATTCTATTAAACATTTAGAGAAGAGCTAACACCCATCCTTCTCAAACTCTTCCAAACAATATCAGAGGAAGGAACACTCCCAAACTCATTCTACGAGGCCACCATCACCTTGATACCAAAACCAGGCAAGGATGTCACAAAGAAAGAAAACTACAGGCCAATATCACTGATGAACATAGATGCAAAAATCCTCAACAAAATACTAGCAAACAGAATCCAACAGCACATTAAAAGGATCATACACCATGATCAAGTGGCGTTTATTCCAGGAATGCAAGGATTCTTCAATATACGCAAATCAATCAACGTGATACACCATATTAACAAGTTGAAGGAGAAAAACCATATGATCATCTCAATAGATGCAGAGAAAGCTTTCGACAAAATTCAACACCCATTTATGATAAAAACCCTGCAGAAAGTAGGCATAGAGGGAACTTTCCTCAACATAATAAAGGCCATATATGACAAACCCACAGCCAACATTGTCCTCAATGGTGAAAAACTGAAACCATTTCCACTAAGATCAGGAACAAGACAAGGATGCCCACTCTCACCACTCTTATTCAACCTAGTTTTGTAAGTTTTAGCCACAGCAATCAGAGAAGAAAGGGAAATAAAAGGAATCCAAATTGGAAAAGAAGAAGTAAAGCTGTCACTGTTTGCAGATGACATGATACTATACATAGAGAATCCTAAAGATGCTACCAGAAAACTACTAGAGCTAATCAATGAATTTGGTAAAGTAGCAGGATACAAAATTAATGCACAGAAATCTCTGGCATTCCTGTACACTAATGATGAAAAATCTGAAAATGAAATCAAGAAAACACTCCCATTTACCATTGCAACAAAAAGAATAAAATATCTAGGAATAAACCTACCTAAGGAGACAAAAGACCTGTATGCAGAAAATTATAAGACACTGATGAAAGAAATTAAAGATGATACAAATAGATGGAGAGATATACCATGCTCCTGGATTGGAAGAATCAATATTGTGAAAATGACTCTACTACCCAAAGCAATCTACAGATTCAATGCAACCCCTATCAAACTACCACTGGCATTTTTCACAGAACTAGAACAAAAAATTTCAAAATTTGTTTGGAGAAACAAAAGACCCCGAAAAGCCAAAGCAATCTTGAGAACGAAAAACGGAGCTGGAGGAATCAGGCTCCCTGACTTCAGACTATACTACAAAGCTACAGTAATCAAGACAGTGTGGTACTGGCACAAAAACAGAAAGATAGATCAGTGGATCAGGATAGAAAGCCCAGAGATAAACCCATGCACATATGGCCAACTTATCTTTGATAAAGGAGGCAGGAATGTACAGTGGAGAAAGGACAGCCTCTTCAGTAAGTGGTGCTGGGAAAACTGGACAGGGACATGTAAAAGTAGGAGATTAGATCATTCCCTAACACCATACACAATAATAAGCTCAAAATGGATTAAAGACCTAAATGTAAGGCCAGAAACTATCAACCTCTTAGAGGAAAACATAGGCAGAACACTCTATGACATAAATCACAGCAAGATCCTTTTGGACCCACCTCCTAGAGAAATGGAAATAAAAACAAAGATAAACAAATGGGACCTAATGAAACTTCAAAGCTTTTGCACAGCAAAGGAAACCATAAACAAGACCAAAAGACAACCCTCAGAATGGGAGAAAATATTTGCAAATGAAGCAACTGACAAAGGATTAATCTCCAAAATGTATAAACAGCTCATGCAGCTCAATAGCAAAAAAACAAACAACCCAATCCAAAAATGGGCAGAAGACTTAAATAGGCATTTCTCCAAAGAAGATATACAGACTGCCAACAAACACATGAAAGAATGCTCTACATCATTAATCATTAGAGAAATGCAAATCAAAACTACAATGAGATTTCATCTCACACCAGTCAGAATGGCCATCATCAAGAAATCTAGAAACAATAAATGCTGGAGAGGGTGTGGAGAAAAGGGAACACTCTTGCACTGCTGGTGGGAATGTGAATTGGTACAGCCACTATGGAGAACAGTATGGAGGTTCCTTAAAAAACTACAAATAGAACTACCATACGACCCAGAAATCCCACTACTAGGCATATACCCTGAGAAAACCATAATTCAAAAAGAGACATGTACCAAAATGTTCATTGCAGCTGTATTCACAATAGCCCGGAGCTGGAAACAACCTAAGTGTCCATCGTTGGATGAATGGATAAAGAAGATGTGGCACATATATACAATGGACTATTACTCAGCCATAAAAAGAGACGAAACTGAGCTATCTGTAATGAGGTGGATAGACCTAGAGTCTGTCATACAGAGTGAAGTAAGTCAGAAAGAGAAAGACAAATACCGTATGCTAACACATATATATGGAATTTAAAAACAATATGTCATGAAGAACTTAGGGGTAAAACGGGAATAACGACACAGACCTACTTGAGAATGGACTTGAGGATATGGGGAGGGGGAAGGGTAAGCTGTGACAAAGCGAAAGATAGGCATGGACATATATACACTACCAAACGTAAGGTAGATAGATAGTGGGAAGCAGCCGCAGAGCACAGGGAGATCAGCTCAGTGCTTTGTGACCGCCTGGAGGGGTGGGATGGGGAGGGTGGGAGGGAGGGAGATGCATGAGGGAAGGGATGTGGGAACAGATGTATATGTATGACTGATTCACTTTGTTATAAAGCAGAAACTAATAAAAAAAAGTGATCACAATGTTACTGAAGGAGAAAGTGGCTCTCCTGTGACTTCTGGCTGTCAGGAGTGTGGGTGTAAGGATATCCTAGGTGCTCGGCCCCAAGCATGTAACCAGAACAACTGTCCTATCGAGTGTGCCATCCCAGTGTGGCCTGGTCATTGGCTTTCTGTGACCCTCTTCATAGGGACATCCTGTGCTCCAAGCCAGCCACCTACCCGCTGATTTCCTCTACTTGATTGCTCTCCCGACCCACCCCACCTCACCGCTAACATTACCTCCTGTACTTCTCCCAAGGCTGCAGCCCTTACAACACCAAGGCCCTCCGGATCCTATGTATAGGCCATTGTTAGCTCCAGGCCTCCAACTCCACCGGGACCCTTGCTCCTACTACACGTCTACATGCTGGCCACCAGCAGTGGCTTGTCCACACTGATGTGCTCCAGAGGGTACCTTCCTGCTTACCTTGCAACTGTAGACCAGCTCTGGTTCTGCAGACCTGTTCTGGTGCTGGCAAACCAGCAAACTTCTCTGCCATCCAGTAGGTTCTCCTACACCTTCTCCAATGAGGTGTGACCTCCAGTCTTGGGGAGGGACCCGCATTCCAAGTTTGTCTTTCCTTGGGTACGCTCCCTCAGGCCCAGGATACCATATAGAGTTTTCCTATATCTTATATATTCTAGATTTGTCATAGTTTAACAATTCTTTATGTTAAACATTATGCTTCACTTTATGTTAAAATTCCCCTGTCCACTGTGTACTTTCCATCTCCTGATTGGATCCAGATTGCTACAGAACACAACACCTACAGCAAATACCATTCCTGGAATTACTGAAAGCCTTCTTTTGAGAGCTGCATCAAGTAAGAATGTCCACTAACACCCAGAAAGAGTAGTAAGGGGAAAAAGAAGGAATAAAATGCTCGGAAAGGAAAAAGTAAGACTGGAATTGTTTGCAGATGACATGATTGTGTACACCATATTCTACAGGTATTTACAAATTGGTAGAATCAATAAAAGAGTTTAGATAGCTGTTTGTAGGATAAAATATCAACATACAGAAGCCAACTGTATTCTATTTACCAGCAACAAATTTACAAAATGAAAGTTTCAAAGGCAGTATTTGCAAAATATGAAGTACCTAGGATAAAATGTCCTCTTATAGGAAAAATATGAAGTATTATTGGGACACATTAAGGAAGTTCTTATTAAAAGGATAAATAGACCATATCTATTCAATAACATTCCATATTATTGACAAGGAGTCAAATCTAAAAGTTCAATGCAATCCTAATTAGAACCTCAAACAAGATTTTGGTTGAACCTTTTCTGATGAATTGATAATTTAAGTGGAGTTGAGACAGGCCCAAAATAACCTAGACATTCTTGAAGAACAAGGCAGAATTGAGTGGCCTTATCCAAAGGTCAGAATTGTTTATAGATCTGTAGTAATTAATATTGATATGTGGTATTTAAAATGGACAGATAAATAGAACCATGGTACTTAATAAAGAGTACACAAACTAGCCCATACATAGGTAGATGCTTGATTTATGACACATGTGGCACTGCAAATCAAGAGTAAAAGGGCAGACTTTTCAATAAGTGGTTCACTGAGACAATCAGATATCCACATGAAGAAAAAAAATGAAACCCTACTCAACACTATACACAAACATCACTTGTAGGTGGATTATGACCTAACTGTGAAAGGCAAAACCACACATATTTCAGAAGGAAATATAGAGAATATTTTCATGGCCCCAGGGCAGGGACAGGTTTCTTGAAACAGAAAAGCACTAACCACAAGGAAAAGAATGATAAATTTGACTATGTTATAATTAAGATTTGTTCACAAAGCACAGCATAAAGCAAGAGAAAAAACAAACAACAAAGCAAAGGACTATTTTGGCCACACATATAACCACCAATGGACTGGTATTTAAAACACATAAAAAACTCATTGGATCAGTAAGGAAAAGATGGAAAATAGAACAGAAAAATGGTGAAAGAGTTGAACATGAACAGGCTTTTCACAGAAGAGAAAATCCAAGAGGTTCATAAACATGAGAATGTGCCCAAACTTAATAGTAGTGGTAAAAAAAAAAAAACAGTAAATTAAATTCTGGCAATACTTGGTGTAGATGAAGATGTGCAGGAGCAGGAACTCTCTGTGTTACTGGTGGGATTGTAAATTGGTACAACCACTATAGAAAACAATTTGGCATCGTGTAGAAAAGCTGAAGATACGCATCCTCTGTGGGCCAGTGCTTCTGTTCTTGCATGTATACCCAACAGACTTTTAAAGATGAGTCCCATGAAAAATGCCCAAGAATGTTCTTTGCACCATTGTTCATAATAAAAAGCTAAAAACAACCCTGGATGAACCCAGTGTTCATCCAGTGTAGAATGAAATAATCATATCATAATCACTTTGCTAAAATCATGCACTGGAATGCTAGTCAACAATGGAGACAAAAGATCTACGGCTACTAGGAACAACATGGATGAGTCTCTCAAATAAATATGATACACAGTGAAAGAAGCAGGCCATAAAAGGGAGCATGCAGCATGATTCTGTTGATATAACTTCATATAAACTGTATTGCTTAGGGATGCATACAAAAGTTGTAAAGTCATATTTTAAAAAAAGCACTGAAATGATTATCACAAAGTCAAGATAACGACTATATCCATAGGGGAGGGTATGGTTTGTAATTGGGAGGAATACGGTGGATGTATTCTGGAAGGCTGGCAATGGTCTATTTCTTGACCTTCGTCCTGGTTACAGGGGTGTTTGCTTTTATAAATTATCTAAACCTGGAAGATATGTTTGATGCATTCCTCTATACCTCATATTTGAAAAAAGATGTTTCCTCCAAAGAATGTAATAGAAAGAAAAATATGTGATGTAGAAATTTTGATGAGGTTTGAATTGTTATGGATGAAAAACTTGATCTTTTAATCAAGAGATAAGCAAGTATCCATTATCATTAAAAGGGGAAAGAAGGGATTACTTTAACTATAGGTATCCCATAATCTAGTCATCACTCTAAACCTTTCTCTTGCCAGATTAATTCACCCTGTATTTATATCAATTCCCAACTCACTGATGACAGACAAATTGAAGGATCATCATCAACATTAATAAGATCATTAGGCATCTCAGGCCAAATCCATTACAGTGAGACTAGGCCACCACACTTAAATGCAAGCAGGCACATTGGGGCTATTGGGCATGCAAAAGGCATCTGTGCCTTGTTCTCAGGAGAGTCCACTGCAGTAACTTAGGATTTAACCTTATCACATTTAACTAGTACTCTTGTCCAGAGACCGCCATGTGCTGGAGAATCTAGAGTAAGCTGAGGAATGTCCTCATCATGCTGTGAGACTGGACATAAAATTTACCATGGTGCAACCAATGGTGGAAGAGCAAAGAGTTGGTTTAGGTTGTGTACCTTATAGGGAGAACCCAGGAGTGGGTTGGGTTCTCCAGATTTCAATATAAATTGTTTCATCCTCCAGGCTTTGCATTTCTACGCTGAACAGTGCTAATCTGCTTTGGCCCCACCTCTTATTCAATCTAGTCTCTGCACCAGCAGGACAAAAAATTTAACTATGCGACAAATTTTCCTGAAGACATTGCTCAAGACAGTTCTGGATATGGAAGCTTTCCAGGAAATTTTTTTAAAAGACAACCTTTTCAGTAGGAATTAGTAGCACTATGGTTGTTTAATCTTGACACATAGCGTATTCTCTCAGGAATTTTCTGTCATCCATTAATCCAGCCATCCACCCAGAAAACAATGTTTAATACAGGATAAGTGCTAACCACCATGTTTAGCACTGGGAGGGGCTGGGGGTGTGTTTATTTTGGTACATAAATCGGTAGTGAGGTACCGATTTATGTTGCATTTAGTAGATAGATACCTAAGGTATTCATTCCAGCACCATTTCCCCTGTATCTGGGAAGACCTCCTTGATTTCCTACTAATATTAACTGTGGAACTTATTTATGTATACGAGGCTCTGCCCCTGGGCTTTCTATTCTGTTCTAGAGACCCAGTACCAGAATATTTAAATCACGGTGGCGTTAAACACGTTTTAATATCTGATAGGGCCAGTTTCTGCGCATTGCACATTTTTTTTTTCCTTTCAGGAACGTGTTCGGGCCCGCGGCAGGGGGCGGGGTCGCGCCTCCTCCGCGACTCTGGTTCCAGCGGGGCCTCATGGACGCGGAGATGGAAATCCCGAGGCTGCTCCCGGCTCGCGGGTCGCGACAGGGCGGCGGCGCTGGCAGCCCCGGGGGCGGCGGCCGGATCCACAGAGGTCCTGACCCGCGGGCCGGCCAGGCCCCCGCGCGCCGCCTCCTGCTGCTCCGGGGCCCCCAAGATGGCGGGCCCGGGCGGCAGCGTGAGGTGGCCCGTGCGGCCTCCCCGGGCCCGGGCCCTAGCCCGTTGGTGCCGAGGCCCGATAACGCTGGCGGAGTCGGCGGAGGCGGCGGAGGCGGCGGAGGCGGCGGAGGCGGCGATGGCGGCGGCGGCGGCGGCGGCTGCGGCGGCGGCGATGGCGATGACTTCTTCCTGGTGCTGCTGGACCCGGTGGGTGGAGACGTAGATTCCACGGGCGCCAGCCAGGCCGCAGGGCCCCTATGGAGGGAGGAGGCCGGGCTGGGCCCACGGTTCCAGGGGCACGAAAGCGGCGCGAACCCCGAGGGCCGCCCTGCGCTGGGCCCCAGCTGCCTGTCCGCTATCCGCGCCCCAGTCCCGGCCCTGGCCCCGATCCCCGCCCCAGGCCTGGGCCCCGCCGCGGCCTTCGCGGGCACCGTCACCATTCACAACCAAAACCTGCTGTTGCGCTTCGAGAACGGCGTCCTCACCCTGGCCACGCCCCCGCCGCCAGCCTGGGCGCCTGGGGTCGCCCCTGCCCCGCAGCCCGGGGGTCTGATCGCCCCGCAAGCGGGGATCCCGCACGCCGCGCAGCCTGGCGACTGTCCCGAGCTGCCGCCCGACCTCCTGCTGGCCGAGCGGGCTGAACCCGCGCCCGCCCCAGCGCCCGAGGAGGAGGCGGAGGGCCCGGTTGCTGCTGAGAGCCCCCGCGGGCCGCTAGGCCCGGGCCAGGGCGTGGTGCTGTACCTGTGTCCTGAGGCGCAGTGCGGACAAACCTTTGCCAAGAAGCACCAGCTGAAGGTGCACCTGCTGACGCACAGCAGCAGCCAGGGCCAGCGGCCCTTCAAGTGCCCCCTGGGTGGTTGCGGCTGGACCTTCACCACCTCGTACAAGCTCAAGAGGCACCTGCAGTCACACGACAAACTGAGGCCCTTTGGCTGCCCGGCAGAGGGCTGTGGCAAGAGCTTCACCACGGTGTATAACCTCAAAGCACACATGAAGGGCCATGAGCAGGAGAACTCATTCAAATGCGAAGTGTGTGAGGAGACCTTCCCCACGCAGGCCAAACTCAGCGCCCACCAGCGCAGCCACTTCGAGCCTGAGAGACCCTACCAGTGCGCGTTTTCGGGCTGCAAGAAGACGTTTATCACAGTGAGTGCCCTGTTTTCCCATAACCGCGCCCACTTCAGGGAACAGGAACTCTTTTCCTGCTCCTTTCCTGGCTGCAGCAAACAGTACGACAAGGCTTGTAGGTTGAAAATTCACCTTCGGAGCCACACTGGTGAGAGACCTTTCCTTTGTGACTTTGAGGGCTGTGGCTGGAACTTCACCAGCATGTCCAAACTCCTTAGGCACAAAAGGAAGCACGACGATGACCGGAGGTTCATGTGTCCTGTAGAAGGCTGTGGGAAATCTTTCACGAGGGCTGAACATCTGAAAGGCCACAGCATAACCCACCTGGGCACAAAGCCTTTTGTGTGCCCCGTGGAAGGCTGCTGTGCCAGGTTCTCTGCTCGAAGTAGTCTCTACATTCACTCCAAGAAACACTTGCAGGATGTGGACACTGGGAAAAGCCGATGCCCAGTCTCCACTTGTAATAAACTCTTCACATCCAAGCACAGCATGAAGACCCACATGGCCAAAAGGCACAACCTTCGCCAGGATCTCTTAGCTCAGCTAGGAGCTGCAAATTCTCTTACGCCCAGCAGTGAACTTACCAGCCAGGGGCAGAATGACCTCGGTGATGCGGAGCTTGTGTCTCTCTTCTCTGATGTGCCCGGTAATAGTTCTGCTGCAGTATTGGACACCGCACTGGTGAACTCTGGAATCTTGACTATTGATGTGGCTTCTGTGAACTCAACTCTGGCAGGGAACCTCCCTGCTAATAATAATAATAATTCCTTAGGGCAGGCGGTGGACCCTCAGGCCTTGATGGCCACCAGTGACCTTCCTCAAAGTCTGGATACCTCACTCTTCTTTGGAACGACAGCTGCTGGTTTTCAGCAGAGTCCCTTAGATACGGATGATGTCTCAAGTCTAAGTGCGGGGCCATTGGGATCTCTGAGCTCTTTGGCTATGAAAACCTCGAGTCAAGAGCCCCAAGCTTTGACCCCCAGCAGTAAGCTAACAGTAGACACAGATGCTCTGACTCCTTCAAGCACCCTTTGTGAAAACAGTGTCTCGGAACTACTGCCGCCAACCAAAACGGAATGGAACGTACATCCTGACTCTGACTTCTTTGGACAGGAGGAAGAAACCCAGTTTGCATTCTCCAATCCAGCAGGAAACCATGGGTCTCAGAAAGAAACAGAACTTATCACAGTGACTGGCAGCTCATTTTTGGTATGAACTAAACTCTATTCATTCCTTGCCACATGGCTTACTTTTATTGATGACACTCAATTTTAAGAGTATTCTGGACTAAATGTTTAAATGCAGTCATTTCTTATAGGTTTGAAAAAGAACAGAGCCCTGGGCTACAAGTTTGGAGATTTAAATTCTGATCTTGAGTCTGGAACTGACAGGTTGTGTGACCTTGAGCAAGTCACTTATCCTATCTGAGCCTTAATTTCCTTATTTATAAAATGAGGTGGTTTGAATAGATTGTTTCTAAGGTCATTCCAGCTCTATTTTCATCATTTTGTGCTGTTCCTTGAAAATTTTAGGACCTTTTACAATGATTAACAATTGCATGTGCTCCTAATGTAATGAAAAATGCATTGAGAGTTAATGATCTGAGAAGATGGAACTGGTGTTTAACTTTAAAAATTTAATGGAAATTTTACACAGTGCTAAAATATTTCTAAAATCTTATGGTGAGCTTAAAAAAGAAGAAAGCTGAAAATCTGGGTTGGTTCTTTTTACCTGTTTATCTTTGTAGCCTCTTTTTTTTTTTTTTTTTTTTTTGATTGAAGGCTCTTTTGGGGAAAGTTCCAGGAATTTGATGAGACTCAGACTCAGAAATACTGACTTTGTGGTGTTGAATAAGTGGCCTTATTAAGTCATTTCCTCTCACTGACCATCAGTTCCCTAGGTGTAAAGCTGTTATTGTAATTTACACATACCTGATGCATTGTAGACTTTTTCTATCCTAGTAGTTAGGTATGGAGGGAAAAATGTTTTGTATTTTGGCATGTTGTAGTGAATTTTTACACCTTTCCTGCCCCTCTTATTCCCTTCCTCAAAGAAATTAGCATAATTTAACACCATGCTCATGTGCCGGCAGTAATGCTTTATGCAGGTTAAGAAACAGAAAAGGGAATCTCTTCCACAGATTAAGGATTTTTCTCCACACTATTCTGTGACTTTGCCAACTTTGCCAGTGTCTTTACTCTTGCATTCAAAGCCATCCTATAGAGTGACCGGAGAGCCTGTGGTTCCAAGGAAATCTGGGAATAGACCAGAGTAAGGTTTTTCTCCCCTCTGTGCCCTGGAGAGCTCATTGTTTGCCTTCTCCCAGAGTTGGAATGAGAGTTTTATTTTGCATTTTGAGTAAATATTATCTGTCTTACTTGAGTATAGCATTTTACAGTTTATGTAGCACTTTCACAACTGTTATATTTGATCCTCACATATTTTGAGGTAGTTATGGCAAAATTTCAACTATAAGACATATTAAAATTTACCTAACTCTTACTTAGTAACTCTTGTGTGTGTGTGTGTGTGTGTGTGCACATCAACTTTCATTCTATTCTTCTGAGTTTCATGATGACTTTTGTTTATAACCACTAGTTCCATTCCACATTAATATATGTCTCTTACCTTCTGCCAGCTCTGCTCCCTCTCCAACCTATTCTCTAGCATGTCCACTCCATTCCTTGCCATGATCTCCTTTTTTTTAATTAGGTAAGTCTTTTTCATGGTCACCATCTCTCAGCCATTCAGGACATGGCCCATTTTTCAGTCCCAATATTTACTGCAAGTCTGAGTGTGCATTAAGAAATTTTCTGGATTTAGAGGTCAGTGTGTTTATATATGAATCAAATAATAATAGAAATGTTTTATATAAGGTTTTATGAGACATGTAGTTCTTCTATTCTTCTAAAATTTTTAACATGTAGTTCTGCTAGCAAACACTATTAGTTGCTGTGAAACATTCTAATCCAGTACTGTTTGTATGTACATTTGTTGATAACAATTATAGCACTTTGGCAGTGCACTTTATAATTTGCCATTTTGAAATGCATCTGTACTGTCTAATTTTTAAATTGGTTGTACTCACTCAGTGAAAAAGCAAAAAGTATACATAAATTTGTAATCCAAAGAAATGGTCAGAGTGTGATTTTTTGTAACCATTTAACAGTTCTCCCTCAGCATTTTGGAAGGATTTTTAAGCCCATTTTAGAAATGTGTTGTCATTAGTTAAGTCCTCTTAAATAAGTTATTCTTCTTTTCCTACAGATAGGAATGCAGAAATCCCAGGTGAACATGCAGGTCTTAAGCATCTGTTAATATATATAACCATAAAAATATTTTAAAATCCTGTCATTTTGTTTCTTCAATCCCTCATTAAAAACAATCATAAAATATGCTTTTGTTCTATTCTGTGGAATTGTCAAAGGAAAGATTTTACTTTTCTTGAAGATAAAAATCTTGTAATTATTTATGGGCCCACATGGTTTCTTTCAGTCAATTTGTTCAAAAGATTTCTCATTCAATACCATTTTTCCAACATGATGGTGAAAATAGCATGAAATTACAGTCAAAAGTATCAGTACAAACATAATGGTTACATTTTTTGTTAGTGTTGGCATAAATTTGCCATTAAAATGGGATATAATTTAATGTTATCTCATTTGATTTAATGTTATCTCATTTGCTTTTTGTGCTTCTTCAGTCCTTGGTTTATTAAAATTTTGCCAATTGAAAACACAGTAACAAAATACTTTGCAGGAAGGTTTGCATCCAGGGGACTCTGTTGAACATATTCATCATGAGTTAAAATACGTTTATTTTGACATTTTTACCCTGGTCTCATTATAGTATTACATAATTGAAAGGCTTGAGTAGTAGAGGTGAAACTTGATAGAATATGAGGGTCATTTTTCTCTGGATTAAATACTTCATATTCCCATCCAGCAAAAATAAGAGAAGGGTATTTATGACTATTCCTTGATTCCAGATAAAGCATTGATTAATTGCCTGTTTGGGAATATCCATAATCCCTTAGTAATTACTGATATCAAACAGATCCATTTGATGATTCGGTAATAATAAAACCTAATTTAGATGCAGCTCATTCAAAATATTGATAATAGTGATAATTGAAATATAAGGCTGAGCTGAAATTTATGTAATTTACATTTTTGAACAAAAGATTTGTTTAGCAATTTTTTAGAAAGTGAAATGTGTTTTGCACATTTAGAGAACAGGTTATCAGGCACTTTGTCAGACCACAACTATATATTAAAAGCAAAGCACTCATTACAAATGAATTTTTTATATTTTTCAAATCTGATTTGATTTGGCAACAATTTTTAAGCTAGGGACCTCATTGTATATTCTGAGTTAATTTACTGACTATATACAAAAATACAAGGTAGAAGAGTACTAGGGATGTAGATAAGAGGTATAAAATGTGAGCTACTTCTTAATCTTGGAGAGGACATAGGAATTAAATATTTCACATCTAAACAATATCAGCAAGCATGTGTTCAGACACTAACTTAATGGCTTGGAGGGAAAGGAGGGGCAGTAGCTATGCTTTAACGGATGGTTAGATTTAGTTACATAGATAAGAGAATAGGTGAATTCCAGCCAGGAAAAAAAGCACAAGGAAAGAATTTGAAATGGAATTGGCCACACAACACGGAAAGACAACCTAGCTCAAATGCAGGACGCATGTTTGATAAGTGCTAAGTGTTAGACTTAGACTGCCAATATGGAGCCAATCTGAAGAGCTAAGAAAACCAGTCACAGGGGATAGGACTTTATTCTGGACATGGTTAAGAGTCAGTGAAGATATTTAAGAAGAGAAGTCAAATGATGAATATATAGAAAGTTTAATATAGTAGACATGTACAATGTGAATTTGATGAGGGGAGATGATAGGGAAATCATTTAGGAGTCTTGTAATAATTTCACGGTTCTGTGATGAAGGTTTGGACTGGGGTTGTGGCAGAAAAGGACAGATTGGAGATGTTTCTAAATTGGAGAAACAAATATAACTTGGTGACTCACTGAATATATGAAACATCTTTGAGAAAAAGGAAGATCAGAAATGACTCTAAGGATTTTTTTTGTTGTTGAAACTAACAATTACATTTCATTAACATGAACAAGAGGTTGGGTATTGAAGTCTTTTCAGGAATATATATTGAAAGATAATTAGTTCAGGGCATGTTTAATTTATTGGGAAGTGATAAATCAGTTATCCCTGAATAAACTATACATATTGTGGATTATACACACCACTAGACAGTGAGTGCCATTTCATGTCCCTTGGCTCCCTCATGTATTCTCAGATTTATATTCAATGTTTGTACTCTTGTTTGCCTTTGAGTATTTACAGGCCTCTTCAACCTCATACCTCCCAGAATACACTGCATCAAAATGAGCTATGTCACCTTTGTCTGACAGTTCTTTCTTACTACTACTCTCTTCCTTACTATGGATATTCAACGGATGTTTTATGTGGTACTTAGTAATATAATAAATCATTTCTCCAGAATTTGGGGGATGCTGCTTAGTCATTAATTTCAATAGTTCCTCAATATAAACTCTGCAAAATTGAATTTTACCTGTATTTTTCTCAGATTGGAAGTGATAGGCCTAGAATTGTCCAAAAATAACTTCCATGTGATCCTTGGGTCTCCTTACTCATAATCCCCTCTGTGACTAAGTAATGTGTGGGAACACAGTCACAGGGATCACATTCTCTCTTATTTACATACCCTAGCATATTTTCTCCTTTTTCTTGTTACTCTTACCACTAATGGTGATAACTCAGGAGGAATGGAGTCCAAAGAAAGAGTGAGAGAGTAAATAAGTAGCATAAATAACTACCTAACAATTACATTTTGTTTGATGGTGAATTTTGCTGTCCTGCATTGTCGACAGAAGGCTTCATCTCATTCTAATTTTCCACTGACATTTATGGACCTGAAAAACACTTGGCCTACAGAAAATAATTCATTGTTTTAAACAAAGCAAGACAATGATTCTTAACACTAATAAAGTGTGAATCCCTTAGGAATATCTCGTATTGTTATCAGCTTATTAAGAAGCTGGTAATTATTGAGTGCCTACTCTGTGTGAGATACTATAAGGTTTAAAACAAAAGCATATTTTATCAGTTCATTCAAACAAACATTTTTGAGCACATATTTGACAATTTCTGTTGTTATGCTCACAAACATTATTATCCAGAGAAAGAAAATCTCAAACAATGAAAAATAATATATAATCAAGTTCTAAATGGTTACATTTTGGAATAATAAAGGATTAAATATCAGCTGTCATTCTTAGAGTATGGACTAAAAATCATGATAAGGAAAAATTCAATGCACAGATTATCAAAGGTATTTCCAAAAATTCTAAGAATCTAAAATTTAATCTGGCATACAGCAGTTAGATTAAACTATCCTAAATTAAAATTTAAACAAAAATTTGAGTGGTAGCTTAAATAATTATAGCAAAATTCTTTGGTAAATAACTTTTAAATTATGCTTTATTTTTATTTATTCTAAATTGGAATCCTGGATGTAGTGTTATATATGAAAGTGATCTTTTGTAAATCATATAAAATAAATATGTTATTTTGAAAGAGAAAACTATAGAATATAAATAAATGGTGTTAAGATACATAAAATTTCCTTTCCTTATATTAGACAATAATAGCAAATTTTAATTTTCTGAAATAAAAAAACAAGGACTTTAATTTGAATGTAACTATTTCATATAGGTACACTAGTTGAAAAGAAGAGTATATAAATTTCATGTGATATTTAGGACTGAGAACTGGAATTTAGCATGGCGAACCCTGAGAATTCACCAATTATGTGGTGAGGGTCAGGTTAGTCATCAAGCAAGAGTTTAAGATTATGAATAAAATATAAGTAGCTTAACATATTTGGAAAGGGGAACAAAGTCCACCACAGCAAAATAAAACTTTCTTTAGTGACAAACAACACTACATTTCCATGATGCAAAGCAATTACAAATGGTAGCAAAAACAAAGATATTTCAACTCTAGGCATTCTCACTTTGGAATGAAGCCAAGGAATTATTAATCTTTATCAGGACCTACTTCCCTTTCCTGTTTACACAATACAATGGAGGGATATAACTGCAGTATGAGACTACATTACACTGGATGTGGAAGAAGGAAGCTGGTCACATATCTGTTTGTGGGGAAATTAGCCAAAACAGAGAGCTGAAGTGGAAATTCCTCAGGCAATGACTCAGTGAATAGAGTAGCAGTTCATTCCAGGCTAGTTCCAATTTTAGAATGTGTGCTGCTGGACAGATATTTTTTCCTCCTGATTCATGTTGGCATTAATTAATTAATGCCAAACATAGTACTTGGTGTTTCTAAATAAATGCAACATTTTTGCCCCTTAAAATCACCTTATGTTCCTGTGTTTCTTAGAGCTAATTTTTTTTGTTAATTATCAATAATATCAATAAGAAGTGTCGTCAGATGCCATGACATACTAATAGAAAAAAATCATATATTTATTATTTTTGCCTCACTTTCCAAAATGTTGATTAAGTAAAACTTGTTTTTCTATTTTTTTTTTCCTTTGAAGATTCACTTTCCCATGGGTATGTCATTGTTTATGTACTTAGAAAGAAATAAGACTTGGGAGCATTGTTAAATAAGTGTTTGCAATTATAACCTTAGTAATTTGACTACCTTGAAAATGGAGATGCCTAGGCTAGATATACTACTTTGCTAAATAACAGAGAGGGCTTATGAAAAAGAATGAAGGACAAATTCATTGAGAAAAAATAAATTCATTTCTGTTATTAAATCAGACTTTGTATTTATCAATCTTACTGATTAATCTTGTACATTTTACAGCATATTATAGTCTGCTTTTAGAAGACTCCATATACAGCACTGAGTCTTTAGATGAGACCTTAAAAACTTAATTTGTTTTATATTTAATTTTTATCGAATTATATTTGACATAACAATATAATGTTGGTTTCAGGTGTATAGCATAGTGATTTGGTACTTTTATACATTATGAAATGATTACCACAATAAGTCTAGTTATCATCTGTCACCATACAAAGTTGTTACAATATTATTGACCATATTCGCTATGTTGTGCATTCTATCCCCGTGACTTATAGCTGGAAGTTTGTACCCCTTAATCCCCTTCACCCATTTCACCTGTTCCCCCACCCGCCTCCCCTCTGGCAACCACCAGTTTGTTTTCTGGATCTATAGTAGACATTGGATAGTCCTTTTCGCTTCTAAATCTATGTACCAAATCTACTGAATATTGTAAAGACTTGCTGCATAGGATCTTGTTTGCAAAGTGATTCTGGATGTCCTTCACCTTAGATTATTTTGGGGCAAAAAATTCCTCAAAGATAAAATGTTACCTGGATTTACAAAAATTGTTAAGGATTCTTCCCCAAAACGGAAATGAAAATAAAATTTAAACAACAAAAAAAGAAGATAAGTTTTCTCTATAGCCAAGTGTTTTGGCTTTTCCTAAGTGTCTCTGGTCTACAACATCTGTATAAAAGCACAATGGCGATTTTAAAACATACCCAGTATTTTCCAGTTACAGTTAGCAATATAAAACCTTCAAATAGATGTTATTATAATATTGGTCATCTGTCTATCTAATACTATCTGGCTTTCAGAAATTCCATGAGGATAGTAAGAAATGAAGAGAAAAGTTTTCCAAATTTAGGCTTGCCTATTGAAATGCCAAAATATGGTCAAATTAGATGCTGTTTATTTTATATGTTTGACGTTTTAGTGTTTGGTGCTTTCAACTATTTCTACTCCAAATAGTTGAAAAAGTATTTTAAAACTAAATGTGAGTATTTGATTCAGGACATTAAAGTTGATAATTCATTTTTATTGATTTTACTTTGCAAGATTGATGCATTGTTGAATTCAGTAAACATTCAGATAACAACCTATAGGTTATCTGTTTTGAAACTGCATTATATATTTTAATCATTCCTTGCTTTAAATTTTAAGCTACCATATATTGAATCATAACTGGGTCTATGAAGTATTTTATTTGTAAAATTTATTGTTTTTTATATTTTAATTGAAACAACATATATTACAAACAGATCATAAGAATATGTAGCTACATGAATTTTCACAGAGTGAGTACATCCATGTAACCACTACCCAGATCAAGAACTAGAATACTACCAGAATCTAAAGTTCCTTCATGTCCTCTTCCAGACACTATTATCCTGAACCAAAAAATATCTTGGCTTCTAAAACCATAAATTCAGGCCTTTGTTTGTTTTTTTGTTATTATTTATTATTACTGAGATAAAATTCATGCAACATAACATTCATTATTTTATCAATTTTAATGTGTACCATTCAGTGGGTTTTAGTACATTCACAGTGTTGTGGAATCATCACAGATGGCCATTTCCAGAATATTTCATTATTCAAAAAGAAACCCCATACCCACTAAGCAGTAATCCCCCATTCCTCCCACCCCCTAGAAACTACTAATTTACTTTCTGTATCTATGGATTTGCCTATTCTGCATTTTTCATCTGAATGGAATTATACAATATGTGACCTATTGTGTCTGGATTATTTTACTTAATATAATACTGTTTTCAATGTTTGTGTTATAGCATGTATCAGTACTTCATTCTCTTTGTGGCTGAATAATGTTCCATTGTATGGGTATACCACATTTTGTTCATTCATTCAGCAGTTGATGGATTTTGGGGTTGTCTCCACTTTTGGGTTATTATGAATAATGCTGCTTTGAACATTTGTGTACAAATTTTTGTATGAATATATTAAAACCATAGATTAGTTTTGCTTATTTTTAAGCTTTATGGTGTGTATTCCTTTTGTGTTTGACTAATAAGTCAAAACAAGTAAAATATTACTCAACAGTTTGTAAGATTCAGCCATACTTTTGCATGTAGAAATAGTTCACTTTTTTCTTGTACAGAGTTTTATTGTATGCCTATATCATAATTACTTTTACATTCTGCATATGGGCATTAATGTAGTTTTCAGGTTTGGACAAGTATTAATTATGCTGCTATGAACATTCAAATATACCTTTTTTGGTGAGGACGTGTATTCATTTCTATGTTATATACCAAGAAGTGGAGCTTGATATGTCTAGTTTTATTAACTACTGTCAAACAGTTTCCAAAGGTTCTTGTACTAATTTACACTCCTACCAGCAGTTATGAATGGTCTAGTTATTCCACAACCTGACCAGGACCTGGTAATGTTTGTCTTTTTCATTTAACCATTCTAGAGTGTGTTTACTGGAATAGCATTGTAGTTTTAATTTACATTTCTCAAATAAAATCAGGAATTGTTGAATAGGTAATTACAGAAGAAAGCTTAAGCCTATTTTAAAAATTTAGATGTAAAAATTTAATTGAAATCTACTTTATAGTGAATTTTCTGGAAGTTTCTGTGTTTGAGAGAAATAGAATGCCAAAGAAATGCATATTATGTACCTTTAGTAATTAATAAGAATCACGTTGTAAATTGACATAGTGACTTTTTAACTGTATCTCTGTATATTGCTGCTGCTATTAATTCATATTGGTAAAGTGTTTAGATAAAATTTATTGGAAAAATATGGAGATAAAATTGAATTTGGCTTGTGGTTTTAAATTTACTCCTCAGATTAGGAGAAAAACAGCAATTTTATATAGAATGGTTGAAATATGTGCATAGGTCACACATGTTTCTTTGTGATGGAAATGTTTCCCTGTTAGTATACAGCACATAGTTTGCCTGAAAACATTCCATGCCATCTATAGATGAAAGCCCCTAAAAATAAAGCAAGGTAGAAACCAAACAAACACAGTCATAAATTGTAAAACAGATGTGAAACAACTTCAGATGTCAACTTAAAAATAATCGCAACCTTAAAGTTGAGAGTTATGTTTTATTCAGGACTTACTGAGGACTATAGCCCAGGATACAGCTGCTCATATATTTCTGAGAAGTTGTTCAAAAGAGTAACAGCAGGAGCCAGGATATATAGTTTTTGCTGAAAAACAAACACATAGATGAAGATCGTAAGACTACTGCTAATCACAGAAAACAGACATCTCAAGTTAATGATTTTAGTGCATGTTTATGTATAGTAAGATGCAAGAGTCTGGGGTTATTGAAATTATTCCTTTCATTTGCATCTTTACTATCTAGAACAATCCTGAATTCCTCTCAGGTCACAACTTCAAGGATGGCTGCAGTGGCTGATGGCTTGATGACAGGCAACATTTGTTGTTTACCAGAATGGCAGGCAGCATTCTTTGTTTACTGAAATGGCAGGCAACACTTTTTTGTCCACAGCAACTCCTCTTGGTCATAAATTCAACCAAGGTTTGACACATTTCCTGACCCACTTGTCCCACAGCACTAGAAAGTCTTATTCCTAGATCAGGTGAGGCTTCTCTTGATAGACACTATGTGCTAATCTTTGGATTAGGCCCTTTGATAACCTAAACTTCTCTGGATTGCCAGTTTTACTAGCCTATTATGATCCAGAAAATGTTTTCCCTTGTTGCTTCTTCTCATATCTAGAGTTGAACTATTATAATTATTCTATGTAGAGTTATATATATATAATTGACTGCCTCAAGATGTTTAGCCATCAATAATTTTGTTGGAGGCCTGGTTACACATTGGATAATGCAAGAGATAATAATCTTATAAAATAGACAGGATATAAGTAATACAGCTGGTAACATTAATAAAGTCATAGTACAGCAGAGAGAGGCACAAAGCATAAATAATTTGAAAACAAGAGAGAACAAACTAAAACAATGATTAGTATAACTAGTTGTAATCTAGTCACAATAAACCATTAAGTCCACAGGGGAGCCAGGTGCAAAAGCCAAATTATGGAGGGATCAGGTCAAGAGAAAAGGGTAAATATTCCATCTTCATTTACAAAGGCATACTTTATCAACTTGTTGTAGGTTGATACATTACCTAAGGTTGGATGGGCCAAATGGACACACTATTGGTCCCCAAGGTTAAAGGGCCCCGAACAAGTCCACCCTATCTACCCCAGTTTAATATATATATTTTAAAAGGGCGGAAGAAAATTACACTGAGATACCTGACTAACAAGAGTATCTTCTTGAAGATACTCGTTTTATAAAAGCATCAGAGTAAAATAATGATTGTATATAAAGTAAAAACTTAAAGTGCCATGGTTAAAGATCTGATTACAATGCAGTTGACAAGAAACTTGGTTATTTCTGTAACATATAACATTTTAAGATACTAACTAGAGTGATGACTGATAACGTTATACCAGGACATATCAGATTTTTAGGAATTCCATACAACTTTTAGAATACCTGTGTTAATGACATTTACCCATACGATATAACCTAAGAAGGTTTTATCACTATTTATTTGACAATGTTTCCCACGTAATTTAACATACCCAATAAACCTAATTAGTTTAATGTTTCTCTTTGGGATGTTTCAGAGGCCCTTTGAAGCATCCCAAAGTTAGTTGGAGGTCAAAATAACCTTAATTAGAATTTGATATTTGGGAAATTTGTCAAAGATATAAAAATGTTTTAAAACACTTGGTCAAATAGGATCATGGGTCCCTGTGAAACGATCCAATACTTATTCATTCAACCAAAGTGACAATAAAATATTTTTTAAGGCAAATACAGATCATTTAGAAGGCAAAGAAACTTACAATCTGTTATTAAAAGTAGCTTAATATTCCAAGAGAACTTTGTTTTTGTAACAGAGAGAGAAAACCAAACTCCAATCCTGTACCAGTTCACCTTCAATAACAAAAATCATTTACCTAATTAAGTTCAATCCAATCCCAGCTTGACCTTGTACAAAGCTTTTCTCAGGGTTCCCTTTTACAAACCTTCTACAACTTTCTGTGTCTGTATTAGTTTATCCCTTATTTTCTTTCCCATCCAGAAACAACAAGCTTTAAGACAAAATCACTTTCCTTTCCCTTAACAAAGTTCATTTCCATTCTTTATACTTTCTTTTGATGAAAATACACATCCTACTTTCCTTGCACACTTAAATGTTTCCTTTATTATCCCAGTAGCTTTAATTATTGGGTTGGCCAAAAAGTTAGTTCGGGTTTTTCTGTAACATCTTACAGAAAAACCCAAAGGAACTTTTTGGTCAACCCAATACCTATATCACAATTTGAATTCTTAAAAACCTTAATCTCCAGTGAAAACTGACTAGCAAGTAACTGTGAACTCTTTGTCATATCAGAATTTCCTGATTGGCAAACATAGGACTATTCCACAACCTCTAGAAACATGTATCTTCTCATAGCACATCTTTCCCTCGGTGTGGTACAAACTATAGGTTTAATAAACCCAAACATCTTTAGTTTCCCTCTCATAAGGAGACAAAAGTAGGTAAACTTAGACGTGTTTAACAGTCAATGTTCCAGTATCTTATCTTATTTGAAATGAACTGATATTTAATGAATTCCATAATTTAACTTAGCAAAACTCTAAAATTTCAAGTTACCAAATATCTTGAGAAACTATTTTAGATAGACATATTCAAAACATAATTATTCCTAAAGAGTTCACTTGAAAACTCTTATCTCACTTACTTTTATTTCATAACATATGAAAATATCATCATACCAAGTTGATTTTCCTTGCTGACAGTCTACAACACAAGTAACATAAACTTACTGACCTCCAGTAAATTTAGTTACAATAAAAGACAGGTCTGTATTGATTAAAACAAAAAGCTTAAGCTGGCTTTAATACCAGATATTAATTTAATATTGAATATATCCTACATCATGTGAACCTGAAATTCATTCTTGCCAGTTTTCTTTATATTTAGCAATATTTAATTTGTAAGTGCTTACTTTTCAATTAAATGGGGCTTTATCATAAATTTAATTTTGATAATATTATCCAGAGGTAGAGACGTATTATATGTATAATGTACACACAGATATATAAACAGACAAAACTCAAGATCTCATGGCTTAACTTTAACACTTAGTTTTGAATCAGGTATTACAGTATAAACTTACTAGTTTATAAAAAACAGTTGGAATAAGTTAAATTTATTTGCTTAGATGATTAAGGCCTTACTATTTGTGGAAAAGGCTTCAAGATTTGTATTTGTCCTTGATAAATCCATAAGGAAGCTTTGAATTAGATTTTGGGTGAAGGAGCCTATCCAGTGGTTTGAGTGTTAAAAGGCCACTTTTATTTCTTTTTTTTAAGTTTATATAATACTTTTTTTTTACATCTTTATTGGAGTATAATTGCTTAACACTGGTGTGTTAGTTTCTGCTTTATAACAAAATGAATCAGTTATACATATACATATGTTCCCATATCCCCTCCCTCTTGCATCTCCCTCCCACCCTCCCTATCCCACCATTCCAGGCGGTCACAAAGCACTGAGCTGATCTCCCTGTGCTATGCGGCTGCTTCCCACTAGCTATCTACCTTATGTTTGGTAGTGTATATATGTACATGCCTCTTTTGCTTTGTCACACATTACCCTTCCCCCCCATATCCTCAAGTCTGTTCTCTAGTAGGTCTGTGTCTTTATTCCTGTTTTACCCCTATGTTCTTCAGGACATTTTTTTTTCTTAAATTCCATATATATGTGTCAGCATACAGTACTTGTCTTTCTCTTTCTGACTTACTTCACTCTGTATGACAGACTCTAGGTCTATCCACCTCATTACAAATAGCTCAATTTCGTTTCCTTTTATGGCTGAGTAATATTCCATTGTATATATGAGCCACATCTTCTTTATCCCTTCATCCGATGATGGACACCTAGGTTGTTTCCAGCTCCGGGCTATTGTGAATACAGCTGCAATGAACATTTTGGTACATGTCTCTTTTTGAATTATGGTTTTCTCAGGGTATATGCCTAGTAGTGGGATTGCTGGATCATGTGACAGTTACATTTTTAGTTTTTTAAGGAACCTCCATACTGTTCTCCATAGTGGCTGTACCAATTCACATTCCCACCAGCAGTGCAAGAGTGTTCCCTTTTCTCCACACCCTCTCCAGCATTTATTGTTTCTAGATTTCTTGATGATGGCCATTCTGACTGGTGTGAGATGATATCTCATTGTAGTTTTGATTTGCATTTCTCTAATTAATGATGTTGAGCATTCTTTCATATGTTTGTTGGCAGTCTGTATATCTTCTTTGGAGAAATGCCTATTTAAGTCTTCTGCCATTTTTGGATTGGGTTGTTTCTTTTTTAGCTATTTAGCGGCAGGAGCTGCTTATAAATTTTGGAGATTAATCCTTTGTCAGTTGCTTCATTTGCAAATATTTTCTCCCATTCTGAGGGTTGCCTTTTGGTCTTGTTTATGGTTTCCTTTGCTGTGCAAAAGCTTTGAAGTTTCATTAGGTCCCATTTGTTTATCTTTGTTTTTATTTCCATTTCTCTAGGAGGTGGGTCCAAAAGGATCTTGCTGTGATTTATGTCATAGAGTGTTCTGCCTATGTTTTCCTCTAAGAGGTTGATAGTTTCTGGCCTTAAATTTAGGTCTTTAATCCATTTTGAGCTTATTTTTGTGTATGGTGTTAGGGAATGATCTAATCTCCTACTTTTACATGTCCCTGTCCAGTTTTCCCAGCACCACTTATTGAAGAGGCTGTCCTTTCTCCACTGTACATTCCTGCCTCCTTTATCAAAGATAAGTTGACCATATGTGCGTGGGTTTATCTCTGGGCTTTCTATCCTGTTATATTGATCTAGCTCTCTGTTTTTGTGCAAGTACCACACTGTCTTGATTACTGTAGCTTTGTAGTATAGTCTGAAGTCAGAGAGCCTGATTCCTCCAGCTCCGTTTTTCGTTCTCAAGATTGCTTTGGCTATTCGGAGTCTTTTGTTTCTCCAAACAAATTTTGAAATTTTTTGTTCTAGTTCTGTGAAAAATGCCAGTGGTAGTTTGATAGGGATTGCATTGAATATGTAGATTGCTTTGGGTAGTAGAGTCATTTTCACAATATTGATTCTTCCAATCCAGGAGCATGGTATCTCTCCATCTATTTGTATCATCTTTAATTTCTTTCATCAGTGTCTTATAATTTTCTGCATACAGGTCTTTTGTCTCCTTAGGTAGGTTTATTCCTAGATATTTTATTCTTTTTGTTGCAATGGTAAATGGGAGTGTTTTCTTGATTTCATTTTCAGATTTTTCATCATTAGTGTACAGGAATGCCAGAGATTTCTTTGCATTAGTTTTGTGTCCTGCTACTTTACCAAATTCATTGATTAGCTCTAGTAGTTTTCTGGTAGCATCTTTAGGATTCTCTATGTATAGTATCATGTCATCTGCAAACAGTGACAGCTTTACTTCTTCTTTTCCAATTTGAATTCCTTTTATTTCCCTTTCTTCTCTGATTGCTGTGGCTAAAACTTACAAAACTAGGTTGAATAAGAGTGGTGAGAGTGGGCATCCTTGTCTTGTTCCTGATCTTAGTGGAAATGGTTTCAGTTTTTCACCATTGAGGACAATGTTGGCTGTGGGTTTGTCATATATGGCCTTTATTATGTTGAGGAAAGTTCCCTCTATGCCTACTTTCTGCAGGGTTTTTATCATAAATGGGTGTTGAATTTTGTCGAAAGCTTTCTCTGCATCTATTGAGATGATCATATGGTTTTTCTCCTTCAACTTGTTAATATGGTGTATCACGTTGATTGATTTGCGTATATTGAAGAATCCTTGCATTCCTGGAATAAACGCCACTTGATCATGGTGTATGATCCTTTTAATGTGCTGTTGGATTCTGTTTGCTAGTATTTTGTTGAGGATTTTTGCATCTATGTTCATCAGTGATATTGGCCTGTAGTTTTCTTTCTTTGTGACATCCTTGCCTGGTTTTGGTATCAAGGTGTTGGTGGCCTCCTAGAATGAGTTTGGGAGTGTTCCTCCCTCTGCTATATTTTGGAAGGGTTTGAGAAGGATAGGTGTTAGCGCTTCTCTAAATGTTTGATAGAATTCTCCTGTGAAGCCATCTGGTCCTGGGCTTTTGTTTGATGGAAGATTTTTAATCACAGTTTCAATTTCAGTGCTTGTAATTGGTCTGTTCATATTTTCTATTTCTTCCTGATTCAGTCTTGGCAGATTCTGCATTTCTAAGAATTTGTCCATTTCTTCCAGGTTGTCCATTTTATTGGCATAGAGTTGCTTGTAGTAATCTCTCATGATCTTTTGTATTTCTGCAGTGTCAGTTGTTTCTTCTCATTTTTCATTGATATTTCCACTGATTTGAGTCTTCTCCCTTTTTTTCTTGATGAGTCTGGCTAATGGTTTATCAATTTTGTTTATCTTCTCAAAGAACCAGCTTTTAGATTTATTTATCTTTGCTATCGTTCCCTTCATTTCTTTTTCATTTACTTCTGATCTGATCTTTATGATTTCTTTCCTTCTGCTCACTTTCGGGGTTTTTTGTTCTTCTTTCTATATTGCTTTAGGTGCAAGGTCAGGTTGTTTACTCGAGATGTTTCCGGTTTCTTAAGGTGGGATTGTATTGCTATAAATTTCCCCCTTAGAACTGCTTTTGCTGTGTCCCATAGGTTTTGGGTGGTCGTGTCTCCATTGTCATTTGTTTCTAGGTATTTTTTATTTCCTCTTTGATTTCTTCAGTGATCACTTTGTTATTAAGTAGTGTATTGTTTAGCCTCCATGTGTTTGTATTTTTTACAGAACTTTTCCTATAATTGATGTCTAGTCTCATAGCATTGTGGTCAGAAATGATACTTGATACAATTTCAATGTTCTTAAATTTACCAAGGCTTGCTTTGTGACCCAAGATATGATCTATCCTGGAGAATGTTCCATGAGCACTTGAGAAAAATGTGTATTCTGTTGTTTTTGGATGGAATGTCCTATAAATATCAATTAAGTCCATCTTGTTTAATGTATCATTTAAAGCTTGTGTTTCCTTATTTATTTCCATTTTGGATGACCTGTCCATTGGTGAAAGTGGGGTGTTAAAGTCCCCTACTATGAGTGTGTTCCTGTCGATTTCCCCTTTTATGGCTGTTAGTATTTGCCTTATGTATTGAGGTGCTCTTATGTTGGGTGCATAAATATTTACAATTGTTATATCTTCTTCTTGGATCGATCCCTTTATCATTATGTAGTGTCCTTCTTTGTCTCTTCTAATAGTCTTTATTTTAAAGTCTATTTTGTCTGATATAAGAATTGCTACTCCAGCTTTCTTTTGATTTCCATTTGCACCGAATATCATTTTTCATCCCTTTACTTTCAGTCTGTATGTGTCTCTAGGTCTGAAGCGGGTCTCTTGTAGACAGCATATATATGGGTCTTGTTTTTGTATCCATTCAGCCACTCTGTGTCTTTTGGTGGGAGCATTTAGTCCATTTACATTTAAGATAAGTATTGATATGTATGTTCCTATTCCCATTTCCTTAATTGTTTTGGGTTCGTTATTGTAGGTATTTTCCTTCTGTTGTGTTTCTTGCCTAGAGAAGTTCCTTTAGCATTTGTTGTAAAGTTGGTTTGGTGGTGCTGAACTCTCTCAGCTTTTGCTTCTCTGTTAGGTTTTTAATTTCTCCATCAAATCTGAATGAGATCCTTGCAGGGTAGAGTAATCTTGGTTGCAGGTTTCTCTCCTTCATCACTTTAATTATGTCCTGCCACTCCCTTCTGGCTTGTAGAGTTTCTGCTGAGAGATCAGCTGTTAACCTGATGGGAATTCCCTTGTGTGTTATTTGTTGTTTTTCCCTTGCTGCTTTTAATATGATTTCTTTGTGTTTAATTTTTGACAGTTTGATTAATATGTGTCTTGGCGTATTTCTCCTTGGATTTATTCTTTATGGGACTCTCTGTGCCTCCTGGACTTGATTAACTATTTCCTTTCCCATATTAGGGAAGTTTTCATCTATAATCTCTTCAAATATTTTCTCAGTCCCTTTCTTTTTCTCTTCTTCTTCTGGAACCCCTATAATTTGAATACTGGTGCTTTTAATGTTGTCCCAGAGGTCTCTGAGATGGTCCTCTGCTCTTTACATTCTTGTTTCTTTATTCTGCTCTGCAGCAGTTATTTCTAGTATTTTATCTTCCACGTCACTTATCTGTTATTCTGCCTCGGTTATTCTGCTATTGATCCCATGTAGAGTAGTTTTCATTTCATCTATTGTTTTTATGATCGATGCTTGATTCATCTTTAGTTCTTCTAGGTCCTTATTAACTGTTTCTTGCATTTTGTCTATTCTATTTCCAAGATTTTGGATCATCTTTAATCTCATTTTTCTGAATTCTTTTTCAGGTAGACTGCCTATTTCCTCTTCATTTGTGAGGTCTGGTGGGTTTTTATCTTGCTCCTTCTCCTGCTCTGTGTTTTTCTGTCTTCTCATTTTGCTTATCTTACTGTGTTTTGGGTCTCCTTTTTGCAGGCTGCAGATCTGTAGTTCCCGTTGTTTTTGGTGTCGTCTGTCCCCAGTGGCTAAGGTTGTTTCAGTGGGTTGTGTAGGCTTCCTGGTGGAGGGGAATAGTGCCTGTGTTCTGGTGGATGAGGCTCGATCTTGTCTTTCTGGTGGACAGGTCCACGTCTGGTGATGTGTTTTGGGGTGCCTGTGGCCTTATTATGTTTTTAGGCAGCCTCTCTGCTAATGGGTGTGGCCGTGTTCCCGTCTTGCTAGTTGCCTGGCACAGGGTGACCAGTACTATAGCTTGCTTTTCGTTGAGTGAAGCTGGGACCTGGTGTTGAGATGGAGATCTCTGGGAGACCTTTGCCGCTTGATATTATGTGGAGCTGGGAGGTCTCTTGTGGACCCGTGTCCTGATGTTCGCTCTCCCACTTCAGAGGCACAGCACTGACTCCTGGCTGCAGCACCAAGAGCCTTTCATCTACCTGGCTCAGAATAAAAGGGAGAAAAAGTTGAAAGAAAGAATTAGTAGAAGAAAGAAAGAGAGAAAGAAAGAAAGAAAGAAAGAAAGAAAGAAAGAAAGAAAGAAAGAAAAAGAAAGAAAGAAGGAGGACGGAGGAAGATATCAGAAGAGTAAGATGTGGAGATCACCTTCCTTCCAACAGATACAGCAGAAATTCATCTACACGTGGAACAACTCCTACAGAACACCTACTGAACGCTGACAGAAGACCTCAGACCCCCCTAAAGGCAAGAAACTCCCCAACATACCTGGGTAGGACAAAAGAAAAAAGAATAAACGGAGACAAAAGGATAGTGCACCAGTGGGAGGGAGCCATGATGGAGGAAAGGCTTCCACACACCAGAAGCCCCTTCGTGGGCAGAGTCTGTGGGTGGTGGAGTGGGAAAGCTTCCGAGTAGCAGAGGAGAATGCAGCAACAGGAGTGTGGAGGGCAAAGTGGAGAGATTCTGGCACAGAGGATCGGTGCCCTCAGGCACACACCAGCCCGAGAGGCTTGTCTGCTCGGCCGCCGGGGCGGGCGGGGCTGGGAGCTGAGGCTCGGGTATCAGGTTTCAGTCGGAGCACAGGGAGAGGACTTTGGCTGGTGGCAGGAAGAGAGCCTGAAGGGTTAGCCCGGAGGGAGTCCGGGGGAAAAAGTCTGGAGCTGCTGGAGAAGCAAGAGACTTTTTATTCCCTTTTGTTTCCTGGTGTGCCAGGAGAGGGAATTAAGAGCACTGCTTAAAGGAGCACCAGAGATGGGCGCGAGCCACAGCTAAAGCCGAGGACCCCGGAGACGGGCGTGGGATGCTGGAGCTGCTGCTGCCGCCGCCATAAGGCCTGTGTGCGAACGCAGGTCACTGTCCACCCCCCCTTCCAGGGAGCCTGTGCAGCCCACCATTGCCGGAGTCCCGGGACCCAAGGACGGCTTCCCCGGGAAACACACGGAGCGCCTTGGGATGGCACAATGTCACGCCGGGCTCTGCCACCACAGGCCTGCTCCGCACTGCGTGCCTCTCCCTCCCCTCGGCCTGAGTGAGCCAGAGCCACCGAATCAGCGGCTCCTTTAAACCCGTCCTGTCTGAGCGAAGAAAGGACGCCCTCCAGTGACCTAAGCGCAGAGCCGGCGCCAGGTCCAAGGCTGAGACCCGGGAGATGTGAGAGCAGAGAAGAGAGAGGGAAATCTCTCTGTGCAGCCTCGGAAGCAGCAGATTAAATCTCCATGGTCCGCTTGATGTGCCCTGCGTCTGTGGAGTGCATGAATGGACAGGAAATCATCCCAAATTGAGGAGGTGGACTTTGAGGACAAGATTTAAGATTTTTTCCCCTTTTCCTCTTTTTACAACGAATCATCCCAAATTAAGGAGGTGGACTTTGAGAGCAAGATTTCAGACTTTTTCCCCTTTTCCTCTTTTTACAACGAATTATGCTAAATTGAAGATGTGGACTTTGAGAGCAAGATTTTCGATTTTTTCCCTTTGTTCTCTTTTTGTGAATGTGTATGTGTATGCTTCCGTGGGAGATTTTCTCTGTATAGCTTTACTTCTGCCATAGTCCCAGGGTTCAATCTGTCCGTATTTTTTCAATAATTACTTTTTTATTTTAATAACGCTACTATATTTTATACTTTATTCTATTTTACTTTATCTTCTCTCTTTCTTTTTTCCTACCTTCCCTTCCTCCATCCCTCCCTCCGCCCCTCCTTTCTTTCTTTCTCTCCATCTTTCCTTCCTCCCTGCCTCCATCCCTCCTGTCTTTCTTTCCTACTTTCTTTCTTTCTTTTTTCTTTCTTCCTATCTTTCTTCCTTCCTCCCTCCCTCCCTCCTGTCTTTCTTCCTTCCTTTCTTTCATTCTTTCCTTGCTCCCTCACTCCCTTCTTCCTATCACTCTTTCTTTTCCTTTCCTGCCTCCCTCCATCCCTCCCTTCTTCCTTTCACTCTTTCTTTTTCTTTCCTTCCTCCCTCCCTCCCGCCTTTCTTTCTTTCTTTCTTTCTTCCTTCCTTTCTTTCCTTCTTCCTTTCTTTCTCTCTTTCTTTCTTCTACTAATTCTTTCTTTCTACTTTTTCTCCCTTTTATTCTGAGCCGGGTAGATGAAAGGCTCTTGACGCTGCAGCAAGGAGTCACTGCTGTGCCTCTGAAGTGGGAGAGCCAACTTCAGGACATGGGTCCACAAGAGACCTTACAGCTCCACATAATATCAAGCGGCGAAAATCTCCCAGAAATCTCTATCTCAACACCACCACCCAGCTTCAGTCAACGACCAGCAAGCTACAGTGCTGGTCACCCTATGCCAAACAACTAGCAAGACAGGAACACAACTCCACCCATTAGCAGAGAGGATGCCTAAAATCATAATAAGGCCACAGGCAACCCAAAACACACCACCAGACATGGACCTGTCCACCAGAAAGACAAGATCGAGCCTCATCCACCAGAACACAGGCACTAGTCCCCCCCACCAGGAAGCCTACACAACCTACTGAAACAACCTTAGCCACTGGGGACAAACGACACCAAAAACAACGGGAACTACAGATCTGCAGCCTGCAAAAAGGAGACCCGAAACACAGTAAGATAAGCAAAATGAGAAGACAGAAAAACACACAGCAGGAGAAGGAGCAAGATAAAAACCTACCAGACCTAACAAATAAAGAGGTAATAGGCAGTCTACCTGAAAAAGTATTCAGAATAATGATAGTAAAGATGATCCAAGATTCTATTTCCAAGATCCATAATCTTGGAAATAGAATAGACAAAATGCAAGAAACAGTCAACAATGACCTAGAAGAACTAAAGATTAATCAAGCATCAATTAAAAACACAATAAATGAAATGAAAAATACTCTAGATGGGATCAATAGCAGAATAACAGAGGCAGAAGAACGGATGGAAGGTGGAAGATAAAATAGTGGAAATAACTGCTGCAGAGCAAAAGAAAGAAAAAAAGAATGAAAAGAACAGAGGACAGTCTCAGAGACCTATGGAACAACATTAAACGCACCAACATTCGAATTATAGGGTTTCCAGAAGAAGAAGAGAAGAAGAAAGGGAATGAGAAAATATTTAAAGAGATTATAGTTGAAAACTTCCCTAATATGGGAAAGGAAATAGTTAATCAAGTCCAGGAGGCCCAGAGAGTCCCATACAGAATAAATCCAAGGAGAAATACGCCAAGACACATATTAATCAAACTGTCAAAAATTAAACACAAAGAAATCCTATTAAAAGCAGCAAGGCAAAACCAACAAATAACACACAAGGGAATCCCCATCAGGATAACAGGTGATCTCTCAGCAGAAACTCTACAAGCCAGAAGGGAGGGGCAGGACATAATTAAAGTGATGAAGGAGAGAAACCTGCAACCAAGATTACTCTGCCCAGCAAGGATCTCATTCAGATTTGATGGAGAAATTAAAAACCTAACAGAGAAGCAAAAGCTGAGAGAGTTCAGACCCACCAAACCAGCTTTACAACAAATGCTAAAGGAACTTCTCTAGGCAAGAAACACAACAGAAGGAAAATACCTACAATAATGAACCCAAATCAATTAAGGAAATGGGAATAGGAACATACATATCAATACTTATCTTAAATGTAAATGGACTAAATGCTCCCACCAAAAGACACAGAGTGGCTGAATGGATACAAAAACAAGACCCATATATATGCTGTCTACAAGAGACCCACTTCAGACCTAGAGACACATACAGATTGAAAGTAAGGGGATGGAAAAAGATATTCCATGCAAATGGAAATCAAAAGAAAGCTGGAGTAGCAATTCTTATATCAGATAAAATAGACTTTAAAATAAAGACTATTAGAAGAGACAAAGAAGGACACTGCATAATGATCAAGGGATTGATCCAAGAAGATATACCAATTGTAAATATTTCTGCACCCAACGTAGGAGCACCTCAATACATAAGGCAAATACTAACAGCCATAAAAGGGGAAATCAACAGTAACACAATCATAGTAGGGGACTTCAACACCCCACTTTCACCAATGGACAGGTCATCCAAAATGGAAATAAATAAGGAAACAAAAGCTTTAAATGATACTTTAAACACGATGGACTTAATTGATATTTATAGGACATTCCATCCAAAAACAACAGAATACACATTTTTCTCAAGTGTTCATGGAACATTCTCCAGGATAGATCATATCTTGGGTCACAGATCAAGCCTTGGTAAATTTAAGAATACTGAAATTGTATCAAGTATCTTTTCCGACCACAATGCTATGAGACTAGACATCAATTACAGGAAAAGATCTGTAAAAAATACAAACACATGGAGGCTAAACAATACACTACTCAATAACGAAGTGATCATTGAAGAAATCAAAGAGGAAATAAAGAAATACCTAGAAACAAATGACAATGGAGACACGACGACACAAAACCTATGGAACGCAGCAAAAGCAGTTGTAAGGGGGAAGTTTATAGCAATACAATCCCACCTTAAGAAACAGGAAACATCTCAGGTAAACAACCTGACCCTGAATCTAAAGCAATTAGAGAAAGAAGAACAAAAAAACCCAAATTTAGCAGAAGGAAAGAAATCATAAAGATCAGATCAGAAATAAATGAAAAAGAAATGAAGGAAATGATAGCAAAGATCAATAAAACTAAAAGCTGGTCCTTTGAGAAGATAAACAAAATTGATAAACCATTAGCCAGACTCATCAAGAAAAAAGGGAGAAGACTCAAATCAATAGAATTAGAAAACAAAAAGGAGAAGTAACAACGGACACTGCAGAAATACAAAAGATCATGAGAGATTACTACAAGAAACTCTATGTCAATAAAACGGACAATCTGGAAGAAATGGACAAATTCTTAGAAATGCACAACCTGCCAAGACTGAATCAGGAAGAAATAGAAAATATGAATAGACCAATCACAAGCACTGAAATTTAAACTGTGATTAAAAATCTTCCATCAAACAAAAGCCCAGGACCAGATGCCTTCACAGGTGAATTCTATCAAGCATTTAGAGAAGAGCTAACACCTATCCTTCTCAAACTCTTCCAAAATAGAGAAGAGGGAGGAGCATTGCCACACTCATTCTATGAGGCCACCATCACCTTGATACCAAAACCAGGCAAGGATGTCACAAAGAAAGAAAACTACAGGCCAATATCACTGATGAACATAGATGCAAAAATCCCCAACAAAATACTAGCAAACAGAATCCAACAGCACATTAAAAGATCATACACCATGATCAAATGGGGTTTATCCCAGGAATGCAAGGATTCTTCAATATACGCAAATCAATCAACGTGATACACCATATTAACAAATTGAAGGAGAAAAACCATATGATCATCTCAATAGATGCAGAGAAAGCTTTCGACAAAATTCAAGACCCATTTATGATAAAATCCCTGCATAAAGTAGGCATAGAGGGAACTTTCCTCAACATAATAAAGGCCATATATGACAAACCCACAGCCAACATCGTCCTCAATGGTGCAAAACTGAAACCATTTCCACTAAGATCAGGAACAAGACAAGGCTGCCCACTCTCACCACTCTTATTCAACTTAGTTTTGGAAGTTTTAGCCACAGCAATCAGAGAAGAAAGGGAAATAAAAGGAATCCAAATTGGAAAAGAAGAAGTAAAGCTGTCACTGTTTGCAGATGACATGATACTATACATAGAGAATCCTAAAGATGCTACCAGAAAACTACTAGAGCTAATCAATGAATTTGGTAAAGTAGCAGGACACAAAATTAATGCACAGAAATCTCTGGCATTCCTGTACACTAATGATGAAAAATCTGAAAATGAAATCAAGAAAACACTCCCATTTACCATTGCAACAAAAAGAATAAAATATCTAGGAATAAACCTACCTAAGGAGACAAAAGACCTGTATGCAGAAAATTATAAGACACTGATGAAAGAAATTAAAGATGATACAAATAGATGGAGAGATATACCATGCTCCTGGATTGGAAGAATCAATATTGTGAAAATGACTCTACTACCCAAAGCAATCTACAGATTCAATGCAATCCCTATCAAACTACCACTGGCATTTTTCACAGAACTAGAACAAAAAATTTCAAAATTTGTTTGGAGAAACAAAAGACCCCGAAAAGCCAAAGCAATCTTGAGAACGAAAAACGGAGCTGGAGGAATCAGGCTCCCTGACTTCAGACTATACTACAAAGCTACAGTAATCAAGACAGTGTGGTACTGGCACAAAAACAGAAAGATAGATCAGTGGATCAGGATAGAAAGCCCAGAGATAAACCCATGCACATATGGCCAACTTATCTTTGATAAAGGAGGCAGGAATGTACAGTGGAGAAAGGACAGCCTCTTCAGTAAGTGGTGCTGGGAAAACTGGACAGGGACATGTAAAAGTAGGAGATTAGATCATTCCCTAACACCATACACAATAATAAGCTCAAAATGGATTAAAGACCTAAATGTAAGGCCAGAAACTATCGTCCTCTTAGAGGAAAACATAGGCAGAACACTCTATGACATAAATCACAGCAAGATCCTTTTGGACCCACCTCCTAGAGAAATGGAAATAAAAACAAAGATAAACAAATGGGACCTAATGAAACTTCAAAGCTTTTGCACAGCAAAGGAAACCATAAACAAGACCAAAAGACAACCCTCAGAATGGGAGAAAATATTTGCAAATGAAGCAACTGACAAAGGATTAATCTCCAAAATGTATAAACAGCTCATGCAGCTCAATAGCAAAAAAACAAACAACCCAATCCAAAAATGGGCAGAAGACTTAAATAGGCATTTCTCCAAAGAAGATATACAGACTGCCAACAAACACATGAAAGAATGCTCTACATCATTAATCATTAGAGAAATGCAAATCAAAACTACAATGAGATTTCATCTCACACCAGTCAGAATGGCCATCATCAAGAAATCTAGAAACAATAAATGCTGGAGAGGGTGTGGAGAAAAGGGAACACTCTTGCACTGCTGGTGGGAATGTGAATTGGTACAGCCACTATGGAGAACAGTATGGAGGTTCCTTAAAAAACTACAAATAGAACTACCATACGACCCAGAAATCCCACTACTAGGCATATACCCTGAGAAAACCATAATTCAAAAAGAGACATGTACCAAAATGTTCATTGCAGCTGTATTCACAATAGCCCGGAGCTGGAAACAACCTAAGTGTCCATCGTTGGATGAATGGATAAAGAAGATGTGGCACATATATACAATGGACTATTACTCAGCCATAAAAAGAGACGAAACTGAGCTATCTGTAATGAGGTGGATAGACCTAGAGTCTGTCATACAGAGTGAAGTAAGTCAGAAAGAGAAAGACAAATACCGTATGCTAACACATATATATGGAATTTAAAAACAATATGTCATGAAGAACTTAGGGGTAAAACGGGAATAACGACACAGACCTACTTGAGAATGGACTTGAGGATATGGGGAGGGGGAAGGGTAAGCTGTGACAAAGCGAAAGAGAGGCATGGACATATATACAGTACCAAACCTAAGGTAGATAGCTAGTGGGAAGCAGCCGCATAGCACAGGGAGATCAGCTCAGTGCTTTGTGATCTCCTGGAGGGGTGGGATTGGGAGGGTGGGAGGGAGGGAGACGCAAGAGGGAAGGGATGTGGGAACAGATGTATATGTATGACTGATTCACTTTGTTATAAAGCAGAAAGTAATAAAAAAATAAAATAAAATAAAGCAAGAAAGAAGGAAAGAATGAAAGGAAGGAAGGAAGAAAGAAAGGAGGGAGGGGACCCACCTCCTAGAGAAATGGAGATATAAACAAAGATAAACAAATGGGACCTAATGAAACTTCAAAGCTTTTGCACAGCAAAGGAAACCATAAACAAGACCAAAAGACAACCCTCAGAATGGGAGAAAGTATTTGCAAATGAAGCAACTGACAAAGGATTAATCTCCAAAATGTATAAACAGCTCATGCAGTTCAATAGCAAAAAAACAAACAACCCAATCCAAAAATGGGCAGAAGACTTAAATAGGCATTTCTCCAAAGAAGATATACAGACTGCCAACAAACACATGAAAGAATGCTCAACATCATTAATCATTAGAGAAATGCAAATCTAAAGTACAATGAGATATCATCTCACACCAGTCAGAATGGCCATCATCAAGAAATCTAGAAACAGTAAATGCTGGAGAGGGTGTGGAGAAAAGGGAACACTCTTGCACTGCTGGTGGGAATGTGGATTGGTACAGCCACTATGGAGAACAGTATGGAGGTTCCTTAAAAAACTAAAAATGTAACTGCCACATGATCCAGCAATCCCACTACTAGGCATATACCCTGAGAATACCATAATTCAAAAAGACACATGTACCAAAATGTTCATTGCAGCTCTATTCACAATAGCCCGGAGCTGGAAACAACCTAAGTGTCCATCATCGGATGAATGGATAAAGAAGATGTGGCACATATATACAATGGAATATTACTCAGCCATAAGAAGAAACGAAACTGAGCTATTTGTAATGAGGTGGATAGACCTAGAGTCTGTCATACAGAGTGAAGTAAGTCAGAAAGAGAAAGACAAATACCGTATGCTAACACATATATATGGAATTTAAAAAAATGTCATGAAAAACCTGGGGGTAAAATGGGAATAAAGTCACAGACCTACTTGAGAATGGACTTGAGGATATGGGGAGGGGGAAGGGTAAGCTGTGACAAAGCGAAAGAGAGGCATGGACATATATACACTACCAAATGTAAGGTAGATAGATAGTGGGAAGCAGCCGCAGAGCACAGGGAGATCAGCTCGGTGCTTTGTGACCACCTGGAGGGGTGGGATGGGGAGGGTGGGAGAGAGGGAGATGCATGAGGGAAGGGATTTGGGAACAGATGTATATGTATGACTGATTCACTTTGTCATAAAGCAGAAAGTAATAAAAATAAATAAATAAATAAAAATTAAAAAAAGAAAAGAGGGAGGGAGGGAGGGATGAAGGAAATAAGAAAGAAAGAAAGAAAGAAAGAAAGAAAGAAAGAAAGAAAGAAAGAAAGAAAGAAAGAAAGGAGGGAGGGAGGGAGGAAGGAAAGATAGAAAGAAAGAAAGAAAGAAACAAAGGAGGGGAGAGGGAGGGAGGGAGCAATGGAAGGTAGGAAGAAGAGCAAGAGAGAAGATAAAGTAAAATAGAATAAAGTATGATAAAATATAGTAGCGTTATTAAAATAAAAAGGTAATTATTTTTAAAAAACGGATGGATAGAACCCTGGGACAAATGGTGGAAGCAAAACTATACAGAGAAAATCTAACACGGAAGCATACACATACACATTCACAAAAAGAGAACATGGGGAAAAAAATCGTAAATCTTGCTCTCAAAGTCCACCTCCTCAATTTGGGATAATTCATTGTAAAAAGAGGAAAAGGGGAAAAAGTCTTAAATCTTGCTCTCAAAGTCCACGTCCTCAATTTGGGATAATTCATTGTAAAAAGAGGAAAAGGGGAAAAAATCTTAAATCTTGTTCTCAAAGTCCACCTCCTCAATTTGGGATGATTCGCTGTCCACTCATGTATTCCACAGATGCAGGTTACATCAAGTTCATTGTAGAGCTTCAATCTGCTGCTTCTGAAGTTGCACAGAGAGATTTCCCTGTCTCTTCTTTGTTCTCACAGCTCCCGGGTCTCAGCTTTGGACTTGGCCTCGCCCCTCTGTGTAGGTCGCTGGAGTGCATCTGTTCTTTGCTCAGACAGGACGGGTTTAAAGGAGCCGCTGATTCGGGGGCTCTGGCTCACTCAGGCTGAGGGGAGGGAGGGAGGGGCATGGTTTGCGTGGCAAGCCTGCAGCAGCAGAGGCCGGCGTGACGTTGCACCAGCCCGAGGCACTCCGTGCGCTTTCCCGGGGATGCCGTCCCTGGATCCCGGGACCCCAGCAGTGGCGGGCTGCACAGGCTCCCCGGAAAGGGGGCATGGACAGTGACCTGCACTCGCACACAGGCCTCTTGGCGGCGGCAGCAGCAGCCCCAGCATCCCATGCCCATCTCCGGGGTCCGCCCCTTTAGCCACATCTCACGCCTGTCTCTGGAGCTCCTTTAAGCAGCACTCTTAATCCCCTCTCCTCGCACACCAGGAAACAAAGAGGGAATAAAAAGTCTCTTGCCTCTTCGGCAGCTCCAGACTTTTTCCCGGACTCCCTCCGGGCTAACCGTGGTGCACTCACATCTGGTTTAATGTTACATTTAAGGCCAGTGTTTTCTTATTGATTTTTGTGTGGATTATATATCCATTGATGTAAGTAGGCTGTTAAAGTCCCCTGGTATTATTGTGTTACTGTTGATTTCTTCTGTTATGTCCATTCATATTTGCCTTATATGCTTAGGTGTGCCTACATTGGGTACATATATATTTATAACTGTTATATCTTTTTCTTGGATTAATCCCCTGATCATTATGTAGTGCCCTTCTTTATCATTTGTAACAGTCTTTATTTTAAAGTCTATTTTGTCTGATATAAATATTGCTACTTCAGCTTTCTTTTGATTTCTATTTGCATGGAACACTTTTTTTCCATCCCTTCACTTTCATGAGTGGGTGTGGAGAAAAAGGAACTCTCCTACACCTCTGATCTATTTAGATCTTCTGCCCATTTTGTGTTGTTTTGGTTGGAGTATTTAGTCCATTTACGTTTAAAGTAATTATCAATATGTATGTTCTTTTTGCCATTTTGTTAATTTGTTTTTTGTTGTTTTTGTAGGACTTTTTTGCTTTCTTCTTCTTTTGTTCTCTTCTCTTTGGATTTGATGACTATCATTAGTGTTATGTTTGGATTGATTTTTCTTTTTTCTGCGTATATTTTTGGTTTGTGGTTCCATGAGGTTTTTACATAGCTGTCTATATATATGTGTGTGTGTGTGTGTGTGTGTGTGTGTGTGTGTGTGTATATATATGTCACTTAATAGTTAATGCATTCTAAAAATCCTGCATTGGTGAATGGCCATCATTAAAAAGTCTATAAATAGACTTTTTATAGGGAGAAAAGTGTGGAGAAAAGAGAACCCTCCTACACTGTTCGTGGGAATGTAAGTTGGTACAGCCACTATGGAAAACAGTATGGAAGTTCCTCGGTAAATGAAAAATATAATTACCACATGATCCAGCAATCCCAGTCCTGGTCATATACCCAGGCAAAACTATAATTCCAAAAGATACATACACCCCTATGTTCATAGCAGCACAATTCACAATAGCCAAAACATGGAAACAAGTTAAATGTTCATTGACAGATGAATGGATAAAGAAGATGTGGTACATATATACAGTGGAATACTATTCAGCCATAAAAAAGAACAAAATAATGCCTTTTGCAGCAACATGGATGCAGCAAGAGATTATCATACTAAGTGAAGTAAGTCAGACAGAGAAAGACATACACCATATGACATCGCTTATTTGTGTAATCTAAATTATGTCACAAATGAACCTATCTACAAAAGAGAAATAGACTCACAGACATAGAATTGTGGCTGCCAAGTGGGGGTGGATGGAGGGATGGAATGGGAGTTTGGGATTGGTAGATGCAATGTATTACATTTAAAATTGATAAACAAGGTTCTACTGTGTAGCACAAGGAACTATATCCAATTTCCAGGGATAAACCATAATGGGAAGAATATTAAAAAGAGAATGTATATATGTGTATAACTGAGTCACTTTGCTGTACAGCAGAGATTGGCACAACATTGTAAATCAACTCTACTTCAAAAAAATTTTTTCTAGGGCTTTTCTGGTGGCGCAGTGGTTGAGAGTCCGCCTGCCAATGCAGGGGATATGGGTTCGTGCCCCGGTCTGGGAAGATCCCACATGCCACGGAGCGGTTAGGCCCATGAACCATGGACGCTGAGCCTGCATGTCAGGAGCCTGTTGCTCCACAATGGGACAGGCCACAACAGTGAGAGGCCCTTGTACCGCAAAAAAAAAAAAAAAAAAAAAAATATATATATATATATATATATATATATATATAAATCCTGCATTTTGTACTCTTCTCTCCTCATGATTAATATTTTTCATATTTTATTTTACATCTAATTTTTCTGTGTATCACTTAACTGTCTATTGTAGATACAGATGATTTTACTACCTCTGTCTTTAAAATTCCCTATTAGCTTTGTGTGTGGATTATTTCCTACCTTTATTTTTTGTTTGCCTTTACCAGGGAGATTTTCATATCCGAATTCTCTTATTTCTATTTGCATCCTTTTATTTTTTGCCTGGAGAAACTCCTTTAACATTTGCTCTTATGCTGGTTTGATGGTGCTGAACTCTTAGATTTTGCTTGTCTGTAAAGCTTTTGATCTCCCATCAAATCTGAACAAGAGGCTTGTTTGGCAAAGTATCCTTGGTTGTAGGTTTTTCCCTTTCATCACTTTAAGTATATAGTACAATTCCCTTTTGGCCTGCAGAGTTTCTGTTGAAGTATCAGCTGATAACTTTATGGGACTTCCCTTGTATGTTGTTTATTACTTTTCCCTTGCTGCTTTTAATATTCTCTCTTTATTTTTAATTTTTGTCATTTTAATTATTATGTGTCTTGGTGTGTCCTTCTTTGCATTAATCCTTCATGGGACTCTCTGTGCTTCCTGGACTTGAATGTCTGTTTCTTTTCCCAGGTTAGGAAACTTTTCAGCTATTATGTTCTCAAATATGTTCTCAACTTCTTTCTCTCTCTCCTCTCCTTCTTCAACCACTATAATGTGAATATTAGTGTGCTTGATATTGTCCCAGAGGTCTCTTAAACTGTCCTCATTTCTTTACATTCTTCTTTTCTTCTTTCCATTAAGGGGCAGTGATTTCCACTACTCTGTCTTCATCTCAGTGATCCAACCCTCTGTATTATTTAGCTTATTGTTGATTCCTTCTTGTGTTCTTTTTTTTTCCAATTTCAGGTATCATATTCTATCTCTGTTTGGTTGTTTTTTATATTTTCTAACTCTTTTAAAGCCTTCTAACTTCTCGCTCTGTACATCCATTCTTCTCCCAAGTTCTTTTGTCACTTTTACAATCATTACTCCATACTCTTTATTGTGTAGGTTGCCTATCTCCACTTGCTGTGGTTCTTTTTCTGGGGTTTTATTTGTTTCTTCATCTAGAACATGGTACTCTGCTCCCTCATATTATCTAAGTTGCTAATTGTATTTTAATGTATGTAATAGGTTAGTTACATTTCTTAACCTTGGAAAAGTGGTCTTCTGTAGATGTCCTATGTGTCCCAGCAGTGCACTCCCCTCTTATCACCCAAGCTATACGCTCTAGGGATTCCCCCTAAGAGGGCTGCAAGGATACTTCAGTTGTGGTGGGATGAGTATGTGGGTTGTCTAGTAGGCTTCTTTGGCCCCTAGCCCAATTGGTTGCCAGGTCCTGCTTTGTGCAGTTGCTGCTGGCTTTTGGTTGGCATGGCCTAGTCATGAGTTGGCTGGCTGCAGAACCCTAAGGGGCCCTGGGGCTAGTGCTGGTTCACATGTGGGAGGAGTTAAGGTCCAGAAGACTCCAGGGCTCTTTCTTGCTCACTGTTGGGTAAAGCCAGGTTCTGGGGTTAATGTGGGTCTACTGGTAGGCAGAGCCATATCCTGGAGTCTGGCCATAGGTCACAGAGATCCCAGAAATTGTGTCAGATTGCTGGGGGTTGGCAGTTTTTTAAAAAGTTGGGTATGGGTCCAGGGTAATCTGAAGTTGGTGTTGGCCAGCTAGTGGGTAGGCCCAGGACCAGGTCGGGTCTGGCCTGATGTTGGTAGGCTGGATTGGCAGGCTGCAGGATTGTGGTTTCCTTGCTTCTGGTGTCTGGCCCCTGGTGTCTGTGGCTGGTCTAAGGGTTAGTGCACACTTCCTGGTGGGCAGGGCCAGTGCCTGTCCACTGATGGGTGGAAATGTGTCTTAGCCCTCTGTTGGGCAGGACTCTGTCTAGAGGTGTGTCTAGAGATGGCTGTGGGCACAGAAAATCTTTAGACAACCTGCCTGGTGATGGGTGGGGGTGTGTTCCCACCCAGTTAGTTATTTGGCCTGAGATGTCCCAGCATTTTTGTGTGCAGGCTGTTGGGTGGGGTTAGGTTTTGGCACTAATGAGCTAGTGGGAGCATCCCATGATTGCTGCTGCTAGCAGCAGTGTACACAAGGTAGAAAGCTCCCAAATATGGCTTCCACCAGTGTCTATGTCCTCAGGGTGAGCCCTAGCCACCACCACCCCCGCCTCTCTGGGGGTCTCTCCAAGATCAACAGGTAGGTCAGGCCCAGGCTCTTATCAAATTACTGCCTTTGCCCTGGGTGAGATTTTGTGTGTGCCCTTTAAGAGTGAAGTCTCTATTTCCTCCAGTCCTTTGGGACTTCCAAAATTAAGCCCACTGTCCTTTAAGGCCAAATTCTCTGGGAACTCATTTGACTGGTGCAGGATATCCAGGCTGGGGAGCCCTACATGTGCTTCAGAACTCTCACTGCTATGGGGGGAGCTCTACACTATAATTATTCTCTAGTTTGTGGGTCACTCACCCTGGGATATGGGAATTGATTGAGTCTGCCCCTCTTACCCATCTCTTTGTGGTTTCTTCTTTATGTCTTTAGTTGTAGAAGATCTCTTCTGGTAGGTTGTTGTCTTATTCATGGATGGTTGTTCTGCAGATAGTTGTGAATTTGGTGTGTTTGTGAGAGGAGGTAAGCTCAAAGTCTTTTTATTCTGCCAAGTTAGCTAATCTTGCATGTGCCCTTTTGTTGTGGTGAGGCCTGCTACTGTGGGTGCATTGGTAGGTGGTTCTAGCCCCTGGCCTGGTTGACTGCAAAGTCATGCCTCCTGCAGTTGCTGTGAGCCCACTGGAAGTTGGGTAGGCTTCCTGCATCATTGGCTGCATGGTGGGGAACAACTCTGTTGCCACCCTGCTGGTGGCCAGCCAGGTCCACACATGGCTAAGGGGGGCATGAGTCTGGTGCTGGCCTGCTGGTGAAGAGGGCCAATTTCCTGCCTGGCTTTCTGTGTGGTCCTGGGTGACTCAGAGCTAGTGCTAGAAAGGCAGGGCCAGATCCTAACATAGTTGTTTGTGCAGCCCAGGGGCTCAGGTCCCTGCATGGTTGTCTGCATGGTTCAGGGTGGCCCAAGGATAGTAGCAGTCACTGGTAGGCAAGGCTGTGTTCCTGCACTAGTAGGTGAGAGGGAAGATCCCAAAATGGTGCTTTCCAGCACCAGTGTTATTGCAGTTGAATGAGTTTCCCAAAATGGCTGCTGCCAATGTCTTTGCCACCAGGGATAGTCTCAGTTACCTTCTGCCTCTCTGGGAGGTTCTCCAAGATCAGAAAGTAGTCTGACCTAGGGTCCTTCCAAATTACTGCCTCAGCATTGGCATTCAGAGCATGTGAGATTTTGCATGCTCTCTTTAAGAGTTTAGTCTCTGTTTTCTATAGACCTCCAGCTATCTCAAATATAAGCCCTGCTGAGTTTCAAAGCCAGACATTCTGGGGGTTGTCTTCCTGGTGCAAGACCCCTAGGCTAGGGAGCACAATGTGGAACTTGGACTCATTGCTCTTTGGGAAGGACCACTATGATTGTGATATTCCTCCCATTTGTGGGTCACCCAGGGGTGTGGGTCCTGACTATACCCCATCTCTGCCCTTCCCACCAGTTTCACTGTGGTGCCCTGTCTTTACTTGAGGAAAATGTTTTCTACTAGGTCATTCTCATAGATAGTTGTTCTGTTTAAGTAGTTGTAATGTTGGTGTGTCCGTGGGAGGAGGTGATTTCAGGGTCTTCCTATTGCGCCATCTTGTCTTCTCTCCCTTTTTTATTTCTTATCCTTTAAAATCAAATAATTTTACTAGAATATATCTCAATATTGGCCTTTCAGATTCATATTCCCAGATATATGATGTGACTGTATAATATATGATTAAATTTGCTTTTATTATAGAAAATCTTCTCCAAAAATTAATTTTAGTGTTGAATTGAGAGAAGTGTCTTAACGTTTATTTTAACTGCTTCTGTCTAGTTGCTCCATTATGTTGCCTTTCTTCTGAAGTACTGTCTGTAGTTCTGAATTTGAACAGAAGGTATCAGTATAAGACTAAGAAGATACACAGACTGCCAACAAACACATGAAAGAATGCTCAACATCATTAATCATTAGAGAAATGCAAATCAAAACTACAATGAGATATCATCTCACACCAGTCAGAATGGCCATCATCAAGAAATCTAGAAACAATAAATGCTGGAGAGGGTGTGGAGAAAAGGGAACACTCTTGCACTGCTGGTGGGAATGTGAATTGGTACAGCCACTATGGAGAACAGTATGGAGGTTCCTTAAAAAACTAAAAATAAAACTACCATATGACCCAGCAATCCCACTACTGGGCATATACCCTGAGAAAACCATAATTCAAAAAGAGACATGTACCAAAATGTTCATTGCAGCTGTATTCACAATAGTCCGGAGATGGAAACAACCTAAGTGTCCATCATCAGATGAATGGATAAAGAAGATGTGGCACATATATACAATGGAATATTACTCAGCCATAAAAGGAAACGAAATTGAGCTATTTGTAATGAGGTGGATAGACCTAGAGTCTGTCATACAGATTGAAGTAAGTCAGAAAGAGAAAGACAAATACCGTATGCTGACACATATATATGGAATTTAAGGAAAAAAATGTCATGAAGAACGTAGGGGTAAAACAGGAATAAAGACACAGACCTACTTGAGAATGGACTTGAGGATATGGGGAGGGGAAAGGGTAAGCTGTGACAAAGCGAGAGAGAGGCATGGACATATATACACTACCAAACGTAAGGTAGGTAGTGGGAAGCAGCCGCATAGCACAGGGAGGTCAGCTCGGTGCTTTGTGACGCCTGCAGGGGTGGGATAGGGAGGATGGGAGGGAGGGAGACGCAAGAGGGAAGGGATAAGGGAACAGATGTATATGTATAACTGATTCACTTTGTTATAAAGCAGAAACTAATAAAAAAATAAAAAAGATGGTCTGAGTTTTCCCAGTGGTCAAAGCTGTGTGATATTGGACCAAGCTATTAACATCTCTTGCCCTCAGTGTAAACAATCTTCTAGAGAGAGCAGTAATTCTCAACTGTACCTCTCATGAGAATCATGAGTGGGCGCCTGTTTAAAATACCAATTCTCAGGCTCTTAGACCCCCAGAAACTCCAGGTGTGAGACCTTGGAATAACTATTCTTAGTAAGTGGCCCTGGGTGATTTAGATAATCAGCAAAGTTTGGGAAAACACTGCCTTAGTGAAACAGAGCTACTGTTCAAAAGAATTTGCTTTCAGGAGCATCAAATAAGTTAAGATGTTTTCTTTTGTTAAATAGATATTGTTTCTTCAGAGCAATTTTAGGTTTACAGAATAATTAAGAAGTTAGTAAAATATTTTCCATATATTCCTCACCCATTTTCCCAGTACCTTTTTGTTAATATATTATTATGGTGCATTTGTTACAATTAATGAACCAATATTGACATATTATTATTAATTAAGTTCAGAGTTTATTCAGATTTCCTTATTTTTTACCTAACGTGCTGTTCCTATTTCAGGATACTTCCCTAGATACATTACATTTAGCAGTTATGTCTCCTTAGGCTATTCTTGACCTGACAATTGCCCAAACTTTTCTTGTTTTTGATTACCTTGACAGTTTTGAGGAGTATTGATTAGGTATTGTGTAGAATGATCATCAGTTAGGATTTGATGTTTTTTCTCATGATTATATTATGGGTTTGAGGGAGGAATATCACAGAGGTAATTCCAATTTCAACACATCGGATCAAGGGTGAATACTATTAACATGATTTAGGACTGTTGGTGTTAATCTTGATCAGCTAGATGAAGAAGGGTTTGTTAGGCTTCTTCATTATTAAGTCACTTTTTTCTTCCCCTTTTTATACTCTTTGGAAGGAAGTCACTTTGCACAGCCCACGCTAAAGGAGTGAGGAGTTGTTTTCCCCCACCTTGAGAGTAGAGTATCTGCATGAATTATTTGGAATTTTGCCATGTGACAGATTTGTCTTTCTTCCACATTCATTTATTTATTCAATCATTCATCAATTATTTGTTTATGTGTATGAGTATGAATTCATGGGTATTTATTTTATACTCTGGGTTAAAATTAATTATTACTTTATTTTTTTGTTGCTCAAATTGTTCCAGGTTTAGCCATTAGGTGCTCTTTCAGTTGGCTCCTTTGTCCCTCTGACATACATCAATCAATGTGGGATTTGTTTTTTTGATGATCACTCCCTTATTTTCTGGAATTATAAGATTCTCCAGGTTTAGCTTATATATTTCCTGTTTCAGTCTTAGAAACTGATATTTCTTCAAGGTTTCCTAGCTCCGTTTATTGGAGAATGGTATTAGAAACCAAGATTTGGGCATTAGGTGTACTCATTGCTCTTGGAGTGTTGCTGGCTTTAGGCCCTCTCATTTCTCCCTTATACTTTTGGTTGAATTCTCTAGTGAAACCATCTGTCACTGGTGATTTTTTAAGGTTACTGATCCAGTTTCTTTAATAAACATAAGCCTATTCAGATTATCTATTTTTCTGTGAGTTTTGATACGTATCCATCTTTCAAAGATTTGCCCATTTTATCTGAGTTTTAAAATTTGTAGGCATAGAATTGTTGATAGTATTCTTTCTTATCCTTTTAATTTCTGTGGTAACAGTAGTGATGACCCCTCTTTCATTTCTGATAATGGTAATTTATGCCTTTTCTATTTTTCTTAGTTAGCCTGGCTAGTTGTTTATCAATTTTATTGATCTTTTCAAAGAATCAGCTTTTTGTTTTATTGATTTTAACATATTGCTTTCCAGTTTTCAATTTTATTTGTTCCTGATCCAATTAGAATCCTTTCTTTTCTTCTACTTGTATTAGACTTAAATTGCTCTTCTTTCTCTAGCTTACTAAAGAAAGTTAGTAGAAGCTCATATTATTGATTTTAGATCGTTCTTTTCTAATATATGTACCTAATGCTATATAAATTTCTCTCAATGCATTGCTTTAATTGCATCCCACAGATTTTGATGTTGCATCTTTGTGTTCATTTTTAGGAAATAATTTATAATTTTTCTTGAGAATTTTTCTTTTACTCATGTGTTGCTTAATCTCCAAATATTTTGGGATATTCTAGCTATCCTTTTTCTAAGGATCTCTAGTTTCATTCCATCATGGTCTGAGAACATAAGTTGTATGATTTTTCTTCTTTTCTACTTACTAAATTGTGTTTCATGGCTTATAATGCCATCTGTCTTGGTGAATATTCCATGTGAGCTTGAGAAAAATGTGTATTATGCTATTGATGGATGGAATATTCTGTAAATGTCAATTAGACCAAGTGGATTTAGTAGTGCTGGCCAGGCCAAATTTATCCTTTTTGATTTTCTGCCTGTTTGAGTGATTAATTACTGTTAGAAGGGTGTTGAATTCCGGCCTGTAATAGTGAATTTATCCATTTATCCTTTCAGTTTTACCCAGTTTTGCTTCATGTATTTTGATCATCTGTTGTTAGGTGCATACATTTTTATGATTGTTTTGTCTTGTCATATAATTGATTCCTTTATCATTATGTAGTGCCCCTCATTATCCTGATGTTTCCTTGTTGTGAAAGTTGCTTTGACTAATACAGCTACTAGATTTTTAAAATAGTGTTAGTATGAAGTATCTTTCTCCATTGCTTTACTTTTAGCCTATCTGAATCTTTGTATTTAAAGTGTATTTCCTGTCAACAACTATTGTTGGGTGTGTTGTTTTATATTTTAAATATAAATCCACTAAGACAAACTAAGTCTTTTTTGCATTTAGAACAATTATTGTTATGGTTTGATTAATATCTTCCATGTTTCTGTTTTCTACTCTTTGTAATTGTTCTTTATTTTTTAATTTCTCCCCCTATTTTTCTTCCTTTCCTAGTTTTAATTGAACATTTTTATGATTCCATTTTATCACTTCTCTTAACATATCAATTATACTTCTTTTTAAAATAAGTCTGCTTGTGATGCTTGATTTTTATCTTCAGACTGCCTTTTCTTGCCTTTTTGCATGCCTTGTAATTTTTTGTTGAATGCTAGACATGATTTATTGAGTAACAGTAACTGAGGAAAAAGTCTTTATTGTGAGGTTTTATGTTAATTTGGCCAAGAGTTAGACTGTGTTTAATGTCTGCTGCTGCTTTATGTGCCAGATTTTTCAAATTCCTCTAGTATCATTTTGTCTCTCCTGTTGACCTTGGTCATCTACAAGAATTTCTCCTTAGATAGAATTTGCATCTTCAAGCTCTTTAAGCTGTAATTCTGTTTTTATACCATTGGTAAGGTGTGCATATTTCAAAATTGTTCTTATTCCCCTTTCTCTATCATTTCCATAAGGGTAATTTTCATGATTCTTTACTGTGAGAACCTGGTGGGCTTCCTGAAGGTAAAACCCGCAAAAATGTGTGGGCCCCACTAATACTGCAGTCCCCAGGGTTTTCTCACTCTCAAGCTAGTCCATACTCAGCCTCCAGCATTTGTTATTATAAATAATTAAGCCTTCCTATCAGTTTTTTCTCTAACAGATGAACAGGTATTCTGTTGCAGGTAAACAGTTATGTGATTTTCTGTATTCACCTGCCTCTCCACATTTCAGGGAGGTAATTTTCCCTGTGAACTCAATTCTCTGACGGGTCCAAGAAAAGTAGCTGATATTCAGGTTGTTCAGAGTTTTCTGTCATAAGGATGGTAGTGATGACTTCAAATCTCTTTACATGTTAGAGTTAAAACCAGAAGTCTACTACTTTCTTTAAAGGTAGTGGATTTATTAACTTCTGGTTTATGAGGGATGGGGAATAAACAATAATTAAACAAAAATCCTAGATACATACATACATTAACCTTTGAAATAAATGAAATTGGAATATTTCAAATATTGGTATTTCTTGTCTTTTCCTCAATATTTCCTATGGAATATCCTCCAAATTATGCTGTTTTGTTCTAAATATGGCCTGAATCATCACACACACACGCACACACACACAGAATGCACACAGAATTTCCTACATATATTTCTCACTTAATTCTCTCATAAAAGTGCTAATTAAAAAAATAATTACGTAGCATAGATGACAAAGGCCCACTAAAATTTGATACATTTCTACATTTTATTTTACAGCATTGTCTGAGAGACTTCAAAGTCTAACCTTCAAAGAGTAAGCTTTCTTTTGTGAAAATCTTCACATTTCTAGTTAATATTTTAATAAAATATTGCACATAATTTTTATGGAGGAAATTCCACTGTTTTACTTAAAAGTAGTTTTAATTTAGGAGAATTAAATATTGTCTTGTCTTTTAGAAAAATTAGTCTAGTTGCCAAGACAGTAGGTAGGGTGCTAATATGTATCCTATAGGTAATATTCATTCAATGCACAGCTTTCTGAGGCACTAGGATTATAGTTGTGAAGAAGATTAGCACAATCCTTCCTCTCGGGGATCTTATGCTTTAGTAAGACAATTATATGATATAGTGTGATGAAAGCTATAGTATGATGGTGTATTGTTCAGTGATATATATATAATTACATATATATTACATAGATACACACACACACACACACACACACACACACACACACATATATATATATATATATATATCTCCAGAAATGAAAGAAGTTCATTCCAATTCCAAGAAATGAAAGAAGTTTGTTCAGTGTGGCAGGATTATATTTGAAGGGCAAGAAGTAGAAACTGGAGACATAAGAAATTTGAACTTTATTCCAAGACTAACAGGAAGAAACTGAAGGAGGCTGGCTAATCAGTGACAAAAGCAGATTTATGCTTCAGTAAGGTAATTCTAACTGCTTTGTGAAAATAAATGAATTGCAAGGAGAATTTGGAGTCAGTGACACAGGTTAAGAATGTATGGTAGGAATCCAGCCTAAGGAAAATAATACATTGACTCAAGAATATGGCATTAAGCATGAAGAATTGTGGACACTTTCTAGAAATGGTTATGATGTTTAAGTAACAGAACATGGTGACTGACTGTGTGGGTAGATGGAGAGGAAGTCAGGCAATGGTAATGTACAGATTTTTGGCTTGGTCAACTGGGAGACATAATTAATATTACATTAAATAAAATAAAAATATTTGAGTAGGACACGTTCATTTTGCACATGCTAATTTGAGGTATCTGTGGGACATCTGGGCTTAGATAAATGACACTGGCAAGGCAAAACAAAATGTATTAATTCAAATAACTCATTATTCCAAAAAATTAAGTTGGTAAAAATGTTCAGAATTACAGAAAACTTGGGTAAAGTTGTATACAAATATTCTCAACATATATATCATAGACTCATTCCATTATGTCAGTATTGGTATTTATTCAAGCTCATTTGATGGAGCCTAAAATCTTTTCAGTTAATCTAACAAATAAAGTTAAATGCATTTTGGCTCCAAATTTTTATTCTTTCACTCTTTATGTTTGTACACACTATCATATTTGTTTGTGAACATTCCAGGACAGAAAGTACAAACTATTGATTTCAGGTACTCGCTAAAATCTGCATTGTAACGGATGGTAGAAATGTGGCCTAGTCTAAAGAATTAATGTATGTTAAAATGATAATGTTGAAAAGTAGAAAATATTAAAGAATTACATATTTTAACTGGTAAAAATAATATATGCAAAAGAATCTATTGGACATTAGTTGATAATAATTAAATGGATAGAAGTTTAGTAAACACTGAGCCTTCATTTAAATGAAATTTGATTAATTCAGCAGTCATTTATCTTGGCTAAAATCTAAGGTGCTAAACATGTCTGCTTTTTTTTTTTTTTTTTTTTTTTTTTGCGGTATGCGGGCCTCTCACTGTTGTGGCCTCCCCCGTTGCGGAGCACAGGCTCCGGATGCGCAGGCCCAGTGGCCATGGCTCACGGGCCCAGCCGCTCCGCGGCATATGGGATCCTCCCAGACCGGGGCACGAACCCGTATCCCCTGCATCGGCAGGCGGACTCTCAACCACTGCGCCACCAGGGAGGCCCAAACATGTCTGCTTTATTCATCTTTAACCAGGAGCCTGGGAAAGTCCAGAATGCTACAATCTTCTAACAAAGGAAAGAGGTAACTATTAATCTGAATACTTAAAACAGGAAAACAGTTATGTTTCTTTGGTTTGTTTCTATAGCAAATATCCTGAAATATTCCCTAAGATTGGAATGTAGATTATAGAACAGCCAGGTGTCTTGGCCATACATTCCAAGGTTATACAGAGTAGGATGAAAATGGAGTTTTTCTGAACATGCTTTAGTTAATAATATTTTATGTAATAATTTTATTTCAATATACCACTTAGAACACACTTGTAAACAATTCTCTCTCATTACATTTAAACAAAATGCACTGCTATTACCGGAAATTAAAAAAAACCTCACAATAAAAATCAGGTCTTCCAGTTTAAGGAATCGTCGTATTGTTACACAAAGAGAATGATTTTGCCAGAATCTTTGCTCATATTTTTAAGACAACATTTTCCTTAAATGTAATGTAGCATATGAAAATTTCAAGTGAAAAGGACTTACATACATCTTATTAATATCATCTACAGATTTAGGGAGGACTTACTTGGTCAAACACTATATTCCATAAAAAAGGGAAAAAGGACTAGAAAGATGTGTAAAAAGTATCAATAGTTTATCAAAATTATTTCCACAAAATATGAATTGGATATTTAAATACATTAACAGATATATTCAGAAAAATAGGCAAAGTGTTCATTGTTATTCAGCATTTAGGCAAAACTTTGGAAAAATTCTAGTCAAAACACCAAATAAACACAATTTCACAAATGGTCTTGAAGATATGGATTTGAATCAAAGAATGTAAAAAAAGGTAAAAGAAATTGTGAAAAAAAAAGTTAATATTGACGTGTCAAAACCAAATAATATACTGTAATAGGAGAAAAAGTGGCTTTAGAGTCATTCAGATTCATAAAAATCTCTACACAGAAATATATATGTATATATATGGAAACTTTAAAAACCTAAATGGAGGAAATATGCCATGTTTAAGGATTAGAAGACTTGATATTGAATCCCAAATAAAATCCAAGCGCTTTTGTTGTGAAAATTGACAAGCTGATTCTAAGTGTATATAAAAGGGCAAAGGGCCCATAATGGTGAAGATAATCTTAAAGAAGAACAAAGGGGGAAATTTACACTACCGAATGTTAATGCTTATTATAAAACTAAACTATGTAAGACTATGTAGTACTGGTGCAAGGACAGACAAACACAGATGGAACAAAATAGCACAGAAACAGACTCAAACATTTATTGACACAATATATGCGACAAAATGGGCACTGCAGAACAATGATGACAGGGTAGTGTTTTTAATAAATGAGTCAGAGTAAACTGGATATCCAAATGGAGAAAAACTGAATTTTGTTGCAGCTTACCTTAGGCAATTTGCAAAAACTAATTCCAGGTAGATTATGGATATAAATGTGAAAAGAAAAAAAAGTTTCTAGAAAGTAGTAACATAGAATATCTTCATAATCTTGGGGTATGCAACAGTGTTATTAAGGGCAAAAAGCACAAACCAAAAAGCAAAACACTGTAAAACTGGACTACATTAAAATTAAAACTTCTCTTCATCTAAAGACATTATTTACAAGACGGAAAAGAGAAGGATAATATCTTTGCCATATATTCAACCAATAAGTGCTCTTGTCTTGAACATATAAAGAACTCCTAAAAATCAGTAAGAAAAAAAAGACAAAACACTCACTTAAATAAGCACAAGACGGGAACAGGTACTTTCAAAAGAAGATGTCCAAATATCCAATAAAATATTTCAAGCTCATTAGTCATCTGAGAAATGCAAATTTAAGAACAAAATGAAGTACTACTAGACAACCAATCAGAATGGCTAATGTTTTTTTTTAAGTTGAAAATACCAGTGGCTGTCAAGGAATGAAGCAACTGGAACTCTTACACACTGTGTTTATAAACTATTTTGGGAAACTAACAGTAACTAATGAATTTAAAACACATGCTATCATATGATCTTACCATTCTACTCCTACGTATTTAACTAACAGAATTCTATATACAAGTGCACTGAAATATATACACAAGAATAGCATTATTTGAAGTAGCCAAAATCTAGAAACAATCCAAATGCCCATCAACTTTTGGATGCATAGCATGTGATTTTATATAGAAATTAAAATGAACTGCTACACTGAATAACATGAATGAATCTCACAAACATAATGTTGAGCAAATGAATTCAGGCACAAAATAATATTTACTATATAGCTCAATTTATATAAATTTATAAAATAGGCAAAAGTAATCTATAATATTAGAAGAATCTATATTAGACTATTAGAAGATTATTAGTAATCTATAATATTAGAACCACTATATCTATAATATATTGGTTATCATTGGGGAAAAGTGGGAACTTTGAAAGGGAGAGGATCTAAGAGGAGTAGCTGAGGAGCTGGTAGGATTCTGTTTCTTGAGCATGGTGGTGTTTACATAGTTCTTTTTTTCATGTTTGTGAAAATTCATCAAGCTATACGTTCATATTTGGGCACTTTTCTGCATGTTATACTTCAATAAACATATTTAAATATACATCCTATAAATGAAAAAATATATGAAATGCTATGTGGTTGCTTGAAATAAAATAGAACAAGAAACAATAAAAACATATAGTTTCAAAAATGTTTACATATAGGCAGTATACTGAAAAGAATAATCAACAAACTCCAAATAAGTAAAAGGATCTGGTTCAAATAGCCATTGTAAGGCGAAAAGAAGAACTCCTTTACATAGTATTTCTTGTGGAAAGCACCATGTACTAAGAATGTCAAGTAAAATAATAAACATCTAATTTGACTATATTTTGGCATTTCATATGAGGGTCTAAATTAAGGAAACTGCTCTCTTCATTGGTTGCTTTGTATTCTGGATGATTCTTTATGTAACTAGTATTAAAGAGACAATCATTAAATTCTGTAATAATGTCTATTTTATGGCTTTATATTGCTATCTGTAACTGGAAAATACAGAAAATAGTACTGTACAAAATGTGTGGCTGAAATATCTATCCAGGCATTGTTATTCAAAGACTTTTGAGAAAGCAAAAAACACGTGACTCAATTGTAAAAATGTTCTTTCGTATTTTTTTTTAACCATAGTATATCATATTTTTCAACCTTTGGAAGTAAATTTCAATGCCCTTTATTACTACCATTATTATGGTATGGAAATTTAGTTCAATGTTAGCTGCAAATCCATGTTATATTTCACCTTTGTGAAATATTTTTGTTGTGGTTGCAACAGAATATATTATGAATCATGTTCAGAAATGTCTTCCAAATAAATATTATGAAGTATTATTATATTTAAGGACTGTGTATATTTTGTATTTGGATCCCTATGTTTTAAGTTCTATAAAATGCCCTTCATAAAAATAAAATATAATACTAGTTAGTCCATTTTTTTAAGTCTAAATTAATGACAATGTTTTAGATGGAGTTTTAAAAAATAGGCTTCTATATGTTCATAAAACATGTAAGACTATATTCAGCAGAAAACTTGATAAATATAAATGGATAATTTTAAATGATAGACTCAAATAGTTTTTTTTCCCTATGACGTTGATCTTAGCTACAAGATTACTTACTGTCTTACTCCTCAACTTTTCCAAGAGCTCTATCACTGATCTATGAAAGCGAGGAAGCCAGCCTAACTTTTCCATTTTCAAAGCAGCCATAATTCTAAATATTTATCCTAACAGATCTCTAAGTTTTATTGCTGCCAACATACAAAGATGGTTGAGACATACTCAAATAATGTTGGAAAACATGCCCTGTGTGAAAAAACTAATTTAGTCAAAACAATTTTTAAATGGAGATAAAATAGTAAATATTGACACTTGCTTTTTAACAATTATGAGGCTTGTTAAAATTTAACATAATTTTAACAATTATGATTCTGATTGAATCATTGTTAAAGTTATAACTAAATAATTAATAACCAGTGCCAGGAAGCCACAACATATGTGAATTTAAGGGGAAAATGCTAAATCTTGTTAGAAGTAGCAAGTGTTAAGGTTTGACTCTAGTACGTGTCACCTAACTGATGCAGGTACTTTTGAGAGTAAGGACTCAGTGTGGCATCACTAAAGTTGGAACCAGCCTGGGATGAACTGCTGCTGCTACATTCACTGGACTTTCCAGGGTTCCAGGGTTCTCTGTTCTGGCCAATTTCCAAGCACACAGGTGGCCAGTTTCCTTCTATCATGTGAATCAAATCTCACCCTGAAGGTATCTTCCCACTCTACATTGTTAACAGAAGAGGGAGGTTAATCCTGTTTAAAATAAATGGCATTCTTTTGCAATTATGCTATAAGCAGAATATCTGAAACCTTGTTTGTTTTTGTTAACTTTTCTGGTTGTTCTACATCTTGGACACAAAACTGATTATCTCAATGAAAGTTTTCTTTTGCTATTCTGTAACAGACAGAAAGTGTTAAGCTGCTGTCTCTTACCTAGAAATCAAACTGCATGCTTGCTTGTTTCCTTGGACACTTCCACCCCCAATCCAGAGCATTGGTGAACTTTTAGGTTCCTTCATGTTAATGTCTAACTCTCAGCCTCATATGTTGTATGGAATTAATTACTATATCATTTGTTCCAGCTAGTGTGTCTATAGGAAAAAGTAAATTTTGCAATTATGTCATATAATAGGAAAATAAATTTCACAGGCAAAAAGCGTAGGCTTTAATATCTTTTCTCATTGATAAAATGAGAAAGTATAAAATCTCTAGAATCACTTCTAGCACATCTCAAATCAAAGACTGTAATCTAGAAATGAATCAAAATAAAGCCTACTTCATACTTGATTTTCATATTTTTTGCTACAGTTTATCAACTCTAAGACACCTGTCAAAATTATAGTTTAGAATAATTTTGTTCTAATGTTTATACATTAAATGAAATATTATAATGAAATAAATATTTGATGATGTTCTGTAAATTGATTTACCCTTATCAAAATTATGTCCACTCACAGAAAATAACTTTTACTCTAGTAAAATCTATAAAGTACCTCTTAGAATTCTGCAATACATTGGTTTTAAAAGTTTCCCATCTAGATGATGTCTTTGAACATAAGGACAATACTTGTCACATAAGTGGTACATAAGAGGTAAAATATTGGTTAATGGATTAATGAAGTATACTTAGGTGTAATACCTCAGACTGCTTCACATATTACATGTTCAGTACATAACGGCTGATTGGTACCTTGGTAAATAAGTATAAAGGATGGTATTAAGGGACTCAGAGATTGTTGGTGCTGTTAGATCACTGTATGCTTCCTTTTAAAATACTGTTAGGATGTTTTCTTTAGAAAAATTGACAATTAAGGGTTTTATATATTTTTTAATGTCAGCAATTAATAAGAATGAAAAAATATTTTAGTTGACAGTGTAGGATTTCGATCAAATTTACCATTAAATACAGCATAATTCCTGGAGAGTTATTCATGCTCCTTCTTTAATTTTTCACTTTTTTTTTCTTCCACTCCTTCTAGGGTTATCTCTTTTAGTGGACAGGGGAATTATAAAATGGAGAGACTATAATAGGGGTTCTCATGACTAGGTTTTTATGCCACCACTTGCCTCACAATTTTCTCTAGTGACAGAAGTGGCTCTGGCTAAGGAGCCAGAAGCCAATTTCACACAGATCTCCAGGGATATTGGACTTTGACGATTCTATTCCTGCCTGCTCCTGCCTGCCTTCTCATATGTCTCCTGGATAAGAACATGAAGAGACAAATAAACTTAATAATCTACCCACAATTGACTCCTTCTACTCAGTATTGAGTTATATTAATTATACTACTTGGTAAAAATGCCAAGGCCGATATATTTTGAACTTATGGTCAACATGATCAACAGAGTATCCAGAAAGAAACTTCTTTTTAAGCCATCGTGTTATTATGCTTCCAATTGGCAAGATTTTTTAATAAACCAATGACTGAGGAGAAGCAGAAAGGAAATAGGATTAAATTAAAACATGTACAATTATTCAAAAGGAGTGATGGCAATTTTAAACCACCACCAACAGAAGTTTAACTTCGTACCTTGAAAGTATAAAAAGTTTCACCACTTTTCTGGAAAATGGAGTTGAAAGAGGAATAATTTGAACAAATTTGTTCAATGAAATCCTGTGAACCCATGAGATAAGTAACATTTGTCCTTTGAAAATTCAAGCAATGAGTAGGAAAAAAATATAGTTAATGATTTTTTATTGGACGGAAGTTGGTTTAAAGAATTCAAACAAGAAGCCACAGTATAAATTCTCTTCATGTTTAAGTAATTTATTTGATGTTCGCTACTTGTGTGTTCATTTCAATCCTTGACGCACATTAACTGCCAGACATGAAAAACAGTGCTCAATCTAAGAGGCCTTAATGAATGACAATATTTTTGAAATGTGCTTTATGAATACAAATATTTCCAAAGCAAAGAGAGAAAACCATTGAGTGTGTAGACACAATGAAATTCTGAGCATTTCTTTGATTTACAAAAGTATGCCTAGTTTTTGTTTATCACTAAATGAATAAAACCACTTTAAAAATATATGTGTGTGTATGTGTGTGTATACCCCCATACACACAGTACATAAACATTTCAAAGTGACAAGTTTTTAGTGCACTGCCAAAGAGCTACAATAACTGTCATCCATAGGCATTCACATGCAAACACTACTGGGCTAGTACACTACAGCAAACACGAGTTTTAGCTTAACTCCTTGGCAAAAACTTTAAAAAAATGGAAATAATAAAACAAATCTACTTCTGATCTGAACAATGTAGAAAATAATGTCTTTTACCATCTGAGTCATATATACACACAGTATTATCTAAGCTCAGAAAATAACTTCTTACTATACACACAACTGCAGTGTACACTCAGCAAATGTTATCATTGGAAGAAAATGGGCTATGAGGAGATCTGAGGAATAGTAGCAGGAAGAGATCTATCCATTAAAAAATAAAAAGTAAGGCATGGTAAGGGCTGGAATGCACATACATGGGAGTGGACTGGGGAGAAAGTAAACAGAAAGTAACAGAAACCAATTAAAGTAGAAAACAGCAGCTAGTTATGACACAGGGATAAATCATGAAATTTGGATGGGTGGGACGTGAGAGGTGAAAATAATTTATCTTCTTTGTTTTAAGCTATTGATATATATAGAACTGTCAGTCACTAGCCAAAGTCCATTTAGAATGTGCATTTGCTAAAATGCCATGAGCCACAGAACAAATCTTGCCAAAACTACCACATAGGGTTGCTCTGAACAACAGTTGTGAAGATGTTCCACAAAATTCAAAATGCTACACTCATATAAGACAGACATTTCACACAATATTCAACTCTGGGAAAATGCAAACAATGAGCTCTCCAGACCACAGAGAGTAGGAAACTTTCTCTGCTCCATTATCAGCTTGCTGCAACAGCAGGCTCTGCAGTTACAGCAAAGTCTAACTCTGGAATCAGAGCAAAGACGGTGACAAATTGGTCTAATGAACAGGGATGCAGATATACCGGTGAGCAATGTTTCCACTCCTGGCATTAGACACAGAAATTCCTGGGGGGAAATAATTCAGCAGATGGAATAAAGAGATTCCCTATCTTGCTACACCTTAACTCTCACAAACCTTGTCTGGACATGAACAGGATTAAATTATCCCAATTTCTTCTTTACAATAGGAAGGATTGAGATGGTAAAAGGATTATATAAATTTACCAAAATATGTCAAAGCACATAGTATTTTTCTTTACATATTAAAAACTGGAAAAGATTAAAAGTCTCAGGTGTGTTAGTTATGTGTGTGCATTGCTATGATCCTTTGACAGCTAAGAAACTGAGGCTTAGTGAAATTAATTTATTCAAGGCCACTTATCCAACATGAATTTGACAGTGGGTCTGTTTCATGTCAAAGTCCTGGTTGACAATTTCTACAACAGCAAAGCCTCTCATCATCAAAAGAGGTGAGGAAGATAAATGGGGAGCAGTGTCAAAACATTTTTTGCTACTTTTTTCTTTTCTTGTTAGTTCTACCTTTAAGAAACTATTTTGGCATTGAATAATATTTCTAACAAACTTTTATACATGCCTTCAACAGCATTTCTTCCTCCACTAATAGTAACTCTACAAGAACAATTCATGATATCAGAAGCACAGGTAATCATGAATTAATGCACCAGTCACCAGCAGCTGCAAATATCACAAGAGAGAAAACCAGACATTATGTGCCACCTGCTAAAATAACACAACACGACATATGAAACATTCCTACCCCCCAAATCATATTTCCATTCTGATCAAGTCTCTAGATCCAACTACCAAATTAAGGAAACAAAGGATAGGGGAACTTAACACCACAGGGATGTAATTACCAAAACTTAAGACTGTGGCAAATGCTACATGTGAAACAACTTCCTTTCTTCAATGAGTAAAATTGAAAGAAAAGAGACAACAGGGTAACATACAGATTAAAAAGACAGTTAAGAGGCTTACTGGGACTCTAATTGTTAAAAATATTAAAACAAATAGCATTTATGAGACAATTATAAGTTGGAACCCTGACAGTGTCAAAGAACTACTGTTAACTTTAAGTATGATAATGGAACTGAAGATTATTCCAAAAGAACCCATGCTTTATAGAAATATATACTGCATATTTATGGTTGAAATGATGTGATATCTGGTATTTATTTCAAAATAATACTGGGAGAGAGTGAGAATGGAGATTATATAAACAAAAATGTTCATGAATTGACAATAGCTGAAGTTGGGTGTCACATACATGAATGTTCATTCTACTATTATGTGTATTTTATGCAGGTTTGAAAAAAAGCACATGCAACATCACTGAAAAATGTCCTAATTTTTTTCAAGGAAAGAAGCATATTATCAACGAATCATAGAGTTGAAAAGACTTAGAAACAATCTATTCAAACTACCTCATTTTATAAATAAGGAAATTAAGGCTCAGATAGGATAAGTGACTTGCTCAAGGTCACACAACCTGTCAGTTCCAGACTCAAGATCAGAATTTAAATCTCCAAACTTGTAGCCCAGGGCTCTGTTCTTTTTCAAACCTATAAGAAATGACTGCATTTAAACATTTAGTCCAGAATACTCTTAAAATTGAGTGTCATCAATAAAAGTAAGCCATGTGGCAAGGAATGAATAGAGTTTAGTTCATACCAAAAATGAGCTGCCAGTCACTGTGATAAGTTCTGTTTCTTTCTGAGACCCATGGTTTCCTGCTGGATTGGAGAATGCAAACTGGGTTTCTTCCTCCTGTCCAAAGAAGTCAGAGTCAGGATGTACGTTCCATTCCGTTTTGGTTGGCGGCAGTAGTTCCGAGACACTGTTTTCACAAAGGGTGCTTGAAGGAGTCAGAGCATCTGTGTCTACTGTTAGCTTACTGCTGGGGGTCAAAGCTTGGGGCTCTTGACTCGAGGTTTTCATAGCCAAAGAGCTCAGAGATCCCAATGGCCCCGCACTTAGACTTGAGACATCATCCGTATCTAAGGGACTCTGCTGAAAACCAGCAGCTGTCGTTCCAAAGAAGAGTGAGGTATCCAGACTTTGAGGAAGGTCACTGGTGGCCATCAAGGCCTGAGGGTCCACCGCCTGCCCTAAGGAATTATTATTATTATTAGCAGGGAGGTTCCCTGCCAGAGTTGAGTTCACAGAAGCCACATCAATAGTCAAGATTCCAGAGTTCACCAGTGCGGTGTCCAATACTGCAGCAGAACTATTACCGGGCACATCAGAGAAGAGAGACACAAGCTCCGCATCACCGAGGTCATTCTGCCCCTGGCTGGTAAGTTCACTGCTGGGCGTAAGAGAATTTGCAGCTCCTAGCTGAGCTAAGAGATCCTGGCGAAGGTTGTGCCTTTTGGCCATGTGGGTCTTCATGCTGTGCTTGGATGTGAAGAGTTTATTACAAGTGGAGACTGGGCATCGGCTTTTCCCAGTGTCCACATCCTGCAAGTGTTTCTTGGAGTGAATGTAGAGACTACTTCGAGCAGAGAACCTGGCACAGCAGCCTTCCACGGGGCACACAAAAGGCTTTGTGCCCAGGTGGGTTATGCTGTGGCCTTTCAGATGTTCAGCCCTCGTGAAAGATTTCCCACAGCCTTCTACAGGACACATGAACCTCCGGTCATCGTCGTGCTTCCTTTTGTGCCTAAGGAGTTTGGACATGCTGGTGAAGTTCCAGCCACAGCCCTCAAAGTCACAAAGGAAAGGTCTCTCACCAGTGTGGCTCCGAAGGTGAATTTTCAACCTACAAGCCTTGTCGTACTGTTTGCTGCAGCCAGGAAAGGAGCAGGAAAAGAGTTCCTGTTCCCTGAAGTGGGCGCGGTTATGGGAAAACAGGGCACTCACTGTGATAAACGTCTTCTTGCAGCCCGAAAACGCGCACTGGTAGGGTCTCTCAGGCTCGAAGTGGCTGCGCTGGTGGGCGCTGAGTTTGGCCTGCGTGGGGAAGGTCTCCTCACACACTTCGCATTTGAATGAGTTCTCCTGCTCATGGCCCTTCATGTGTGCTTTGAGGTTATACACCGTGGTGAAGCTCTTGCCACAGCCCTCTGCCGGGCAGCCAAAGGGCCTCAGTTTGTCGTGTGACTGCAGGTGCCTCTTGAGCTTGTACGAGGTGGTGAAGGTCCAGCCGCAACCACCCAGGGGGCACTTGAAGGGCCGCTGGCCCTGGCTGCTGCTGTGCGTCAGCAGGTGCACCTTCAGCTGGTGCTTCTTGGCAAAGGTTTGTCCGCACTGCGCCTCAGGACACAGGTACAGCACCACGCCCTGGCCCGGGCCTAGCGGCCCGCGGGGGCTCTCAGCAGCAACCGGGCCCTCCGCCTCCTCCTCGGGCGCTGGGGCGGGCGCGGGTTCAGCCCGCTCGGCCAGCAGGAGGTCGGGCGGCAGCTCGGGACAGTCGCCAGGCTGCGCGGCGTGCGGGATCCCCGCTTGCGGGGCGATCAGACCCCCGGGCTGCGGGGCAGGGGCGACCCCAGGCGCCCAGGCTGGCGGCGGGGGCGTGGCCAGGGTGAGGACGCCGTTCTCGAAGCGCAACAGCAGGTTTTGGTTGTGAATGGTGACGGTGCCCGCGAAGGCCGCGGCGGGGCCCAGGCCTGGGGCGGGGATCGGGGCCAGGGCCGGGACTGGGGCGCGGATAGCGGACAGGCAGCTGGGGCCCAGCGCAGGGCGGCCCTCGGGGTTCGCGCCGCTTTCGTGCCCCTGGAACCGTGGGCCCAGCCCGGTCTCCTCCCTCCATAGGGGCCCTGCGGCCTGGCTGGCGCCCGTGGAATCTACGTCTCCACCCACCGGGTCCAGCAGCACCAGGAAGAAGTCATCGCCATCGCCGCCGCCGCAGCCGCCGCCGCCGCCGCCGCCATCGCCGCCTCCGCCGCCTCCGCCGCCTCCGCCGCCTCCGCCGACTCCGCCAGCGTTATCGGGCCTCGGCACCAACGGGCTAGGGCCCGGGCCCGGGGAGGCCGCACGGGCCACCTCACGCTGCCGCCCGGGCCCGCCATCTTGGGGGCCCCGGAGCAGCAGGAGGCGGCGCGCGGGGGCCTGGCCGGCCCGCGGGTCAGGACCTCTGTGGATCCGGCCGCCGCCCCCGGGGCTGCCAGCGCCGCCGCCCTGTCGCGACCCGCGAGCCGGGAGCAGCCTCGGGATTTCCATCTCCGCGTCCATGAGGCCCCGCTGGAACCAGAGTCGCGGAGGAGGCGCGACCCCGCCCCCTGCCGCGGGCCCGAACACGTTCCTGAAAGGAAAAAAAAAATGTGCAATGCGCAGAAACTGGCCCTATCAGATATTAAAACGTGTTTAACGCCACCGTGATTTAAATATTCTGGTACTGGGTCTCTAGAACAGAATAGAAAGCCCAGGGGCAGAGCCTCGTATACATAAATAAGTTCCACAGTTAATATTAGTAGGAAATCAAGGAGGTCTTCCCAGATACAGGGGAAATGGTGCTGGAATGAATACCTTAGGTATCTATCTACTAAATGCAACATAAATCGGTACCTCACTACCGATTTATGTACCAAAATAAACACACCCCCAGCCCCTCCCAGTGCTAAACATGGTGGTTAGCACTTATCCTGTATTAAACATTGTTTTCTGGGTGGATGGCTGGATTAATGGATGACAGAAAATTCCTGAGAGAATACGCTATGTGTCAAGATTAAACAACCATAGTGCTACTAATTCCTACTGAAAAGGTTGTCTTTTAAAAAAATTTCCTGGAAAGCTTCCATATCCAGAACTGTCTTGAGCAATGTCTTCAGGAAAATTTGTCGCATAGTTAAATTTTTTGTCCTGCTGGTGCAGAGACTAGATTGAATAAGAGGTGGGGCCAAAGCAGATTAGCACTGTTCAGCGTAGAAATGCAAAGCCTGGAGGATGAAACAATTTATATTGAAATCTGGAGAACCCAACCCACTCCTGGGTTCTCCCTATAAGGTACACAACCTAAACCAACTCTTTGCTCTTCCACCATTGGTTGCACCATGGTAAATTTTATGTCCAGTCTCACAGCATGATGAGGACATTCCTCAGCTTACTCTAGATTCTCCAGCACATGGCGGTCTCTGGACAAGAGTACTAGTTAAATGTGATAAGGTTAAATCCTAAGTTACTGCAGTGGACTCTCCTGAGAACAAGGCACAGATGCCTTTTGCATGCCCAATAGCCCCAATGTGCCTGCTTGCATTTAAGTGTGGTGGCCTAGTCTCACTGTAATGGATTTGGCCTGAGATGCCTAATGATCTTATTAATGTTGATGATGATCCTTCAATTTGTCTGTCATCAGTGAGTTGGGAATTGATATAAATACAGGGTGAATTAATCTGGCAAGAGAAAGGTTTAGAGTGATGACTAGATTATGGGATACCTATAGTTAAAGTAATCCCTTCTTTCCCCTTTTAATGATAATGGATACTTGCTTATCTCTTGATTAAAAGATCAAGTTTTTCATCCATAACAATTCAAACCTCATCAAAATTTCTACATCACATATTTTTCTTTCTATTACATTCTTTGGAGGAAACATCTTTTTTCAAATATGAGGTATAGAGGAATGCATCAAACATATCTTCCAGGTTTAGATAATTTATAAAAGCAAACACCCCTGTAACCAGGACGAAGGTCAAGAAATAGACCATTGCCAGCCTTCCAGAATACATCCACCGTATTCCTCCCAATTACAAACCATACCCTCCCCTATGGATATAGTCGTTATCTTGACTTTGTGATAATCATTTCAGTGCTTTTTTTAAAATATGACTTTACAACTTTTGTATGCATCCCTAAGCAATACAGTTTATATGAAGTTATATCAACAGAATCATGCTGCATGCTCCCTTTTATGGCCTGCTTCTTTCACTGTGTATCATATTTATTTGAGAGACTCATCCATGTTGTTCCTAGTAGCCGTAGATCTTTTGTCTCCATTGTTGACTAGCATTCCAGTGCATGATTTTAGCAAAGTGATTATGATATGATTATTTCATTCTACACTGGATGAACACTGGGTTCATCCAGGGTTGTTTTTAGCTTTTTATTATGAACAATGGTGCAAAGAACATTCTTGGGCATTTTTCATGGGACTCATCTTTAAAAGTCTGTTGGGTATACATGCAAGAACAGAAGCACTGGCCCACAGAGGATGCGTATCTTCAGCTTTTCTACACGATGCCAAATTGTTTTCTATAGTGGTTGTACCAATTTACAATCCCACCAGTAACACAGAGAGTTCCTGCTCCTGCACATCTTCATCTACACCAAGTATTGCCAGAATTTAATTTACTGTTTTTTTTTTTTTACCACTACTATTAAGTTTGGGCACATTCTCATGTTTATGAACCTCTTGGATTTTCTCTTCTGTGAAAAGCCTGTTCATGTTCAACTCTTTCACCATTTTTCTGTTCTATTTTCCATCTTTTCCTTACTGATCCAATGAGTTTTTTATGTGTTTTAAATACCAGTCCATTGGTGGTTATATGTGTGGCCAAAATAGTCCTTTGCTTTGTTGTTTGTTTTTTCTCTTGCTTTATGCTGTGCTTTGTGAACAAATCTTAATTATAACATAGTCAAATTTATCATTCTTTTCCTTGTGGTTAGTGCTTTTCTGTTTCAAGAAACCTGTCCCTGCCCTGGGGCCATGAAAATATTCTCTATATTTCCTTCTGAAATATGTGTGGTTTTGCCTTTCACAGTTAGGTCATAATCCACCTACAAGTGATGTTTGTGTATAGTGTTGAGTAGGGTTTCATTTTTTTTCTTCATGTGGATATCTGATTGTCTCAGTGAACCACTTATTGAAAAGTCTGCCCTTTTACTCTTGATTTGCAGTGCCACATGTGTCATAAATCAAGCATCTACCTATGTATGGGCTAGTTTGTGTACTCTTTATTAAGTACCATGGTTCTATTTATCTGTCCATTTTAAATACCACATATCAATATTAATTACTACAGATCTATAAACAATTCTGACCTTTGGATAAGGCCACTCAATTCTGCCTTGTTCTTCAAGAATGTCTAGGTTATTTTGGGCCTGTCTCAACTCCACTTAAATTATCAATTCATCAGAAAAGGTTCAACCAAAATCTTGTTTGAGGTTCTAATTAGGATTGCATTGAACTTTTAGATTTGACTCCTTGTCAATAATATGGAATGTTATTGAATAGATATGGTCTATTTATCCTTTTAATAAGAACTTCCTTAATGTGTCCCAATAATACTTCATATTTTTCCTATAAGAGGACATTTTATCCTAGGTACTTCATATTTTGCAAATACTGCCTTTGAAACTTTCATTTTGTAAATTTGTTGCTGGTAAATAGAATACAGTTGGCTTCTGTATGTTGATATTTTATCCTACAAACAGCTATCTAAACTCTTTTATTGATTCTACCAATTTGTAAATACCTGTAGAATATGGTGTACACAATCATGTCATCTGCAAACAATTCCAGTCTTACTTTTTCCTTTCCGAGCATTTTATTCCTTCTTTTTCCCCTTACTACTCTTTCTGGGTGTTAGTGGACATTCTTACTTGATGCAGCTCTCAAAAGAAGGCTTTCAGTAATTCCAGGAATGGTATTTGCTGTAGGTGTTGTGTTCTGTAGCAATCTGGATCCAATCAGGAGATGGAAAGTACACAGTGGACAGGGGAATTTTAACATAAAGTGAAGCATAATGTTTAACATAAAGAATTGTTAAACTATGACAAATCTAGAATATATAAGATATAGGAAAACTCTATATGGTATCCTGGGCCTGAGGGAGCGTACCCAAGGAAAGACAAACTTGGAATGCGGGTCCCTCCCCAAGACTGGAGGTCACACCTCATTGGAGAAGGTGTAGGAGAACCTACTGGATGGCAGAGAAGTTTGCTGGTTTGCCAGCACCAGAACAGGTCTGCAGAACCAGAGCTGGTCTACAGTTGCAAGGTAAGCAGGAAGGTACCCTCTGGAGCACATCAGTGTGGACAAGCCACTGCTGGTGGCCAGCATGTAGACGTGTAGTAGGAGCAAGGGTCCCGGTGGAGTTGGAGGCCTGGAGCTAACAATGGCCTATACATAGGATCCGGAGGGCCTTGGTGTTGTAAGGGCTGCAGCCTTGGGAGAAGTACAGGAGGTAATGTTAGCGGTGAGGTGGGGTGGGTCGGGAGAGCAATCAAGTAGAGGAAATCAGCGGGTAGGTGGCTGGCTTGGAGCACAGGATGTCCCTATGAAGAGGGTCACAGAAAGCCAATGACCAGGCCACACTGGGATGGCACACTCGATAGGACAGTTGTTCTGGTTACATGCTTGGGGCCGAGCACCTAGGATATCCTTACACCCACACTCCTGACAGCCAGAAGTCACAGGAGAGCCACTTTCTCCTTCAGTAACATTGTGATCACTTTTTTTTATTAGTTTCTGCTTTATAACAAAGTGAATCAGTCATACATATACATCTGTTCCCACATCCCTTCCCTCATGCATCTCCCTCCCTCCCACCCTCCCCATCCCACCCCTCCAGGCGGTCACAAAGCACTGAGCTGATCTCCCTGTGCTCTGCGGCTGCTTCCCACTATCTATCTACCTTACGTTTGGTAGTGTATATATGTCCATGCCTATCTTTCGCTTTGTCACAGCTTACCCTTCCCCCTCCCCATATCCTCAAGTCCATTCTCAAGTAGGTCTGTGTCGTTATTCCCGTTTTACCCCTAGGTTCTTCATGACATATTGTTTTTAAATTCCATATATATGTGTTAGCATACGGTATTTGTCTTTCTCTTTCTGACTTACTTCACTCTGTATGACAGACTCTAGGTCTATCCACCTCATTACAGATAGCTCAGTTTCGTCTCTTTTTATGGCTGAGTAATAGTCCATTGTATATATGTGCCACATCTTCTTTATCCATTCATCCAATGATGGACACTTAGGTTGTTTCCAGCTCCGGGCTATTGTGAATACAGCTGCAATGAACATTTTGGTACATGTCTCTTTTTGAATTATGGTTTTCTCAGGGTATATGCCTAGTAGTGGGATTTCTGGGTCGTATGGTAGTTCTATTTGTAGTTTTTTAAGGAACCTCCATACTGTTCTCCATAGTGGCTGTACCAATTCACATTCCCACCAGCAGTGCAAGAGTGTTCCCTTTTCTCCACACCCTCTCCAGCATTTATTGTTTCTAGATTTCTTGATGATGGCCATTCTGACTGGTGTGAGATGAAATCTCATTGTAGTTTTGATTTGCATTTCTCTAATGATTAATGATGTAGAGCATTCTTTCATGTGTTTGTTGGCAGTCTGTATATCTTCTTTGGAGAAATGCCTATTTAAGTCTTCTGCCCATTTTTGGATTGGGTTGTTTGTTTTTTTGCTATTGAGCTGCATGAGCTGTTTATACATTTTGGAGATTAATCCTTTGTCAGTTGCTTCATTTGCAAATATTTTCTCCCATTCTGAGGGTTGTCTTTTGGTCTTGTTTATGGTTTCCTTTGCTGTGCAAAAGCTTTGAAGTTTCATTAGGTCCCATTTGTTTATCTTTGTTTTTATTTCCATTTCTCTAGGAGGTGGGTCCAAAAGGATCTTGCTGTGATTTATGTCATAGAGTGTTCTGCCTATGTTTTCCTCTAAGAGGACGATAGTTTCTGGCCTTACATTTAGGTCTTTAATCCATTTTGAGCTTATTATTGTGTATGGTGTTAGGGAATGATCTAATCTCCTACTTTTACATGTCCCTGTCCAGTTTTCCCAGCACCACTTACTGAAGAGGCTGTCCTTTCTCCACTGTACATTCCTGCCTCCTTTATCAAAGATAAGTTGGCCATATGTGCATGGGTTTATCTCTGGGCTTTCTATCCTGATCCACTGATCTATCTTTCTGTTTTTGTGCCAGTACCACACTGTCTTGATTACTGTAGCTTTGTAGTATAGTCTGAAGTCAGGGAGCCTGATTCCTCCAGCTCCGTTTTTCGTTCTCAAGATTGCTTTGGCTTTTCGGGGTCTTTTGTTTCTCCAAACAAATTTTGAAATTTTTTGTTCTAGTTCTGTGAAAAATGCCAGTGGTAGTTTGATAGGGGTTGCATTGAATCTGTAGATTGCTTTGGGTAGTAGAGTCATTTTCACAATATTGATTCTTCCAATCCAGGAGCATGGTATATCTCTCCATCTATTTGTATCATCTTTAATTTCTTTCATCAGTGTCTTATAATTTTCTGCATACAGGTCTTTTGTCTCCTTAGGTAGGTTTATTCCTAGATATTTTATTCTTTTTGTTGCAATGGTAAATGGGAGTGTTTTCTTGATTTCATTTTCAGATTTTTCATCATTAGTGTACAGGAATGCCAGAGATTTCTGTGCATTAATTTTGTATCCTGCTACTTTACCAAATTCATTGATTAGCTCTAGTAGTTTTCTGGTAGCATCTTTAGGATTCTCTATGTATAGTATCATGTCATCTGCAAACAGTGACAGCTTTACTTCTTCTTTTCCAATTTGGATTCCTTTTATTTCCCTTTCTTCTCTGATTGCTGTGGCTAAAACTTACAAAACTAGGTTGAATAAGAGTGGTGAGAGTGGGCATCCTTGTCTTGTTCCTGATCTTAGTGGAAATGGTTTCAGTTTTTCACCATTGAGGACAATGTTGGCTGTGGGTTTGTCATATATGGCCTTTATTATGTTGAGGAAAGTTCCCTCTATGCCTACTTTCTGCAGGGTTTTTATCATAAATGGGTGTTGAATTTTGTCGAAAGCTTTCTCTGCATCTATTGAGATGATCATATGGTTTTTCTCCTTCAACTTGTTAATATGGTGTATCACGTTGATTGATTTGCGTATATTGAAGAATCCTTGCATTCCTGGAATAAACGCCACTTGATCATGGTGTATGATCCTTTTAATGTGCTGTTGGATTCTGTTTGCTAGTATTTTGTTGAGGATTTTTGCATCTATGTTCATCAGTGATATTGGCCTGTAGTTTTCTTTCTTTGTGACATCCTTGCCTGGTTTTGGTATCAAGGTGATGGTGGCCTCGTAGAATGAGTTTGGGAGTGTTCCTTCCTCTGATATTGTTTGGAAGAGTTTGAGAAGGATGGGTGTTAGCTCTTCTCTAAATGTTTAATAGAATTCGCCTGTGAAGCCATCTGGTCCTGGGCTTTTGTTTGATGGAAGATTTTTAATCACAGTTTCAATTTCAGTGCTTGTGATTGGTCTATTCATATTTTCTATTTCTTCCTGAGCCAGTCTTGGCAGGTGGTGCATTTCTAAGAATTTGTCCATTTCTTCCAGGTTGTCCATTTTATTGGCATAGAGTTGCTTATAGTAATCTCTCATGATCTGCATCTGTATTTCTGCAGTGTCAGTTGTTACTTCTCCTTTTTCATTTCTAATTCTATTGATTTGAGTCTTCTCCCTTCTTTTCTTGATGAGTCAGGCTAATGGTTTGTCAATTTTGTTTATCTTCTCAAAGAACCAGCTTTTAGTTTTATTGATCTTTGCTATCATTTCGTTCATTTCTTTTTCATTTATTTCTGATCTGATCTTTATGATTTCTTTCCTTCTGCTAACTTTGGGGGTTTTTTGTTCTTCTTTCTCTAATTGCTTTAGGTGCAGGGTCAGGTTGTTTACTCGAAATGTTTCCTGTTTCTTAAGGTGGGATTGTATTGCTATAAACTTCCCCCTTAGAACTGCTTTTGCTGCGTCCCATAGGTTTTGGGTGGTCGTGTCTCCATTGTCATTTGTTTCTAGGTATTTTTTAATTTCCTCTTTGATTTCTTCAGTGATCACTTCGTTATTGAGTAGTGTATTGTTTAGCCTCCATGTGTTTGTATTTTTTACAGATCTTTTCCTGTAATTGATGTCTAGTCTCATAGCATTGTGGTCGGAAAAGATACTTGATACAATTTCAATTTTCTTAAATTTACCAAGGCTTGCTTTGTGACCCAAGATATGATCTATCCTGGAGAATGTTCCATGAGCACTTGAGAAAAATGTGTATTCTGTTGTTTTTGGATGGAATGTCCTATAAATATCAACTAAGTCCATCTTGTTTAATGTATCATTTAAAGCTTGTGTTTCCTTATTTATTTTCATTTTGGATGATCTGTCCGTTGGTGAAAGTGGGGTGTTAAAGTCCCCTACTATGAGTGTGTTACTGTCGATTTCCCCTTTTATGGCTGTTAGTATTTGCCTTATGTATTGAGGTGCTCCTATGTTGGGTGCATAAATATTTACAATTGGTATATCTTCTTCTTGGATCGATCCCTTTATCGTTATGTAGTGTCCTTCTTTGTCTCTTCTAATAGTCTTTATTTTAAAGTCTATTTTGTCTGATATAAGAATTGCTACTCCAGCTTTCTTTTGATTTCCATTTGCATGGAATATCTTTTTCCATCCCCTTACTTTCAATCTGTATGTGTCTCTAGGTCTGAAGTGGGTCTCTTGTAGACAGCATATATATGGGTCTTGTTTTTGTATCCATTCAGCCACTCTGTGTCTTTTGGTGGGAGCATTTAGTCCATTTACTTTTAAGGTAATTATGGATATTTATGTTACTGTTCCCATTTCCTTAATTGCTTTGGGTTCGTTATTGTAGGTATATTCCTTCTGTTGTGTTTCTTGCCTAGAGAAGTTCCTTTAGCATTTGTTGTAAAGTTGGTTTGGTGGTGCTGAACTCTCTCAGCTTTTGCTTGTCTGTAAAGGTTTTAATTTCTCCATCAAATCTGAATGAGATCCTTGCAGGGTAGAGTAATCTTGGTTGCAGGTTTCTCTCCTTCATCACTTTAATTATGTCCTGCCACTCCCTTCTGGCTTGTAGAGTTTCTGCTGAGAGATCAGCTGTTAACCTGATGGGAATTCCCTTGTGTGTTATTTGTTGTTTTTCCCTTGCTGCTTTTAATATGATTTCTTTGTGTTTAGTTTTTGACAGTTTGATTAATATGTGTCTTGGTGTATTTCTCCTTGGATTTATTCTGTATGGGACTCTCTGTGCCTCCTGGACTTGATTAACTGTTTCCTTTCCCATATTGGGGAAGTTTTCAACTATAATCTCTTCAAATATTTTCTCCGTCCCTTTCTTTTTCTCTTCTTCTTCTGGAACCCCTATAATTCGAATGTTGGTGCGTTTAATGTTGTCCCAGAGGTCTCTGAGACTGTCCTCTGTTCTTTTCATTCTTTTTTCTTTATTTTGCTCTGCAGCAGTTATTTCCACTATTTTATCTTCCACCTCACTTATCCGTTCTTCTGCCTCAGTTATTCAGCTATTGATCCCATCTAGAGTATTTTTCATTTCATTTATTGTGTTTTTAATGGATGCTTGATTCATCTTTAGTTCTTCTAGGTCCTTGTTAACTGTTTCTTGCATTTTGTCTATTCTATTTCCAAGATTATGGATCTTGGAAATAGAATCTTGGATCAGCTTTACTATCATTATTCTGAATTCTTTTTCAGGTAGACTGCCTATTACCTCTTCATTTGTTAGGTCTGGTAGGTTTTTATCTTGCTCCTTCACCTGCTGTGTGTTTTTCTGTCTTCTCATTTTGCTTATGTTACTGTGTTTGGGGTCTCCTTTTTGCAGGCTGCAGATTCGTAGTTCCCATTGTTTTTGGTGTCTGTCCCCAGTGGCTAAGGTTGTTTCAGTAGGTTGTGTAGGCTTCCTGGTGGGGGGGACTAGTGCCTGTGTTCTGGTGGTTGAGGCTCGATCTTGTCTTTCTGGTGGACAGGTCCACGTCTGGTGGTGTGTTTTGGGGTGCCTATGGCCTTAATATGTTTTTAGGTAGCCTCTCTGCTAATGGGTGGGGTTGTGTTCCTGCCTTGCTAGTTGCTTGGCATAGGGTGACCAGCACTGTAGCTTGCTGGTCGTTGAGTGAAGCTGGGTGCTGGTGCTGAGATGGAGATCTCTGGGAGATTTTCGCTGCTTGATATTATGTGGAGCTGGGAGGTCTGTTGTGGACCCGTGTCCTGAAGTTGGCTCTCCCACTTCAGAGGCGCAGCACTGACTCCTGGCTGTAGCACCAAGAGCCTTTCATCCACCCGGCACAGAATAACAGGGAGAAAAAGCAGAAAGAAAGAATTAGTAGAAGAAAGAAAGAGAGAGGGAAAGAAAGGAAGGAAGGAAGAAAGAAAGAAAGAAAGGAGGGAGGGAGGGAGGAATGAAAGCAAAAGGAAGAGTGAATGGAAGAAGGGAGGGAGGAAGGAAAGAAAGAAAGAAAGACAGGAGGGAGGGAGGGAGGAAGGAAAGAAAAAGAAAGTGGAAAGAAGAAGGGTGGGAGGGAGGAAAGAAAAAGAAAGAAGGAAAGGAGGAGTGGAGGGAGGGAGGGAGGGAGGAAGGGAAGGGAGGAAAAAAAGAAAGAGCAGGTAAAGTAAAATAGAATAAAGTATGAAATACACTAGCGTTATTAAAATTAAAAAGTAATTATTGAAAAAAAAACGGACCGATAGAACCCTGGGACATATGGTGGAAGCAAAGCTATACAGAGAGAATCTTACACAGAAGATTACACATACACATTCACAAAAAGAGAGCAGGGGGAAAAATAAAAAATCTTGCTCTCCAAGTCCACCTCCTCAATTTGGGATAATTCGTTGTAAAAAGAGGAAAAGGGCAAGAAGTCTGAAATCTTGCTCTCTAAGTCCACCTCATTAATTTGGGATAATTCGTTGTAAAAAGAGGAAAAGGGGGAAAAGTCTTAAATCTTGTCCTCAAAGTCCACTTCCTCAATTTGGGATGATTCGCTGTCCATTCATGCACTCCACAGACGCGGGGCACATCAAATGGACTGTGGAGCTTTAATCCGCTGCCTCCGAGGCTGCACAGATTTCCCTGTCTCTGCTCTCACAGCTCCCGGGTCTCAGCCTTGGACCGGGCCCCGCCTCTGCGCGTAGGTCGCCGGAGGGCGTCCGTTCTTCGCTCAGACAGGACGGGTTTAAAGGAGCCGCTGATTCGGGGGCTCTGGCTCACTCAGGCAGAGGGGAGGGAGGGGCGCGCAGTGTGGGGCGGGCCTGCGGCGGCAGAGGCCGGCGTGACGTTGCAGCAGCCCGTGGCGCTCCATGTGCTTTCCCGGGAAAGCCGTCCCCGGGTCCCGGGACCCCGGCAGTGGCGGGGTGCACAGGCCCCCCGGAAGGCGGGGCGGACAGTGACCCGCGCTCGCACACAGGCCCCGCGGCGGCGGTGGCGGCTTCGGCGGCGGCGGCGGCGGCGGCAGCAGCCCCAGCATCCCACGCCCGTCTCCGAGGTCCACGCCTTACCCACGGCTCGCGCCTGTCTCCTGCACTTCCCCAAGCAGCCCTCTTAATGCCCTCTGCTCGCGCACCAGGAAACAATAGGGAAAAAAGTCTCTTGCCTCTTCGGCAGCTCCAGACCCTTTCCCCGGACTCCCTCCGGGCTAGCCGTGGTGCACTAACCCCTTCAGGCTCTCTTCCTGCCGCCAGCCCCAGTCCGCTCCCTGCGCTCCGACTGATAGCCGATACCCGAGCCTCAGCTCGCAGCCCCGCCCGCCCCGGCGGCCGAGCAGACAAGCCTCTCGGGCTGGTGTGTGCCTGAGGGCACGATCCTCTGTGCCAGAATCTCTCCGCTTTGCCCTCCGCACCCCTGTTGCTGTGCTCTCCTCCGCTACTCCGAAGCTTTCCCCCTCCGCCACCTGCAGTCTCCGCCCGCGAAGGGGCTTGTAGTGTGTAGAAACCTTCCCTCCTTCACGGCTCCCTCCCACTGGTGCCGGTCCCGTCCCTATCCTATTGTCTCTGTTTATTCTTTTTTTCTTTTGCCCTACCCAGGTATGTGGGGAGTTTCTTGCCTTTTGGGGGGTCTGAGGTCTTCTGTCAGCGTTCAGTAGGTGTTCTGTAGGAGTTGTTCCACGTGTAGATGAATTTCTGATGTATCTGTGGTGAGGAAGGTGATCTCCGCGTCTTACTCTTCCGCCATCTTCCTCCGGGGCCCAATCACTTTTTTTTTTATTGGAGTATAATTGCTTTACAATGGTGTGTTAGTTTCTGCTCTATAGCAAAGTGAATCAGTTATACATATACATATGTTCCCATATCTCTTCCCTCTTGCTTCTCCCTCCCTCCCACCCTCCCTATCCCACCCCGTTGTGATCACTTTGAAGGAGAGATGCTTAAAGTAATTCATCCGTTATCAGAGAGAATATATTAAAGGGTGAATTTAGAACAGGGAGAACATTAACAACTGGCTTCATATCCTTTATCAGTTTGGGGGGGGGGGTCCCTTCTATTGTTACCTTGCATGAATAGTAGTTACCCTATCTATCATCATAGTGTTTCTCTGGTGAATTAATGATTAAAGCAGCAGGACTGGCCACTTCCAGAGTTTTAATAGACTGCTTACAATTCTTGTTGGACCCACGGTTCCCTGGTCGGAAATGAGTTTTGCTGCAAAACCCAGGCTCTGGCACAAAAGGGTGTCATGGGGGTAGGACAGAGAGCCTGTGAACTCTGCCTTCTAGTCCTACCCAGGGCTTGTCTACTCTACCTGCAAGGAGAGCCTTGGTGTGTGGTGAGATTGCCTCTTCCACCATGAGTGTGAATATCACATGTTCTCCTCAGGAACCTTCCACCATGAGTGTGAATATCACATGATCTCCTCAAGAATAGATTACTTTATACCTGAAATGTTGCCCTACTCTCTTGGTAGCTGTACCTACCAAGATGAAGATGCTTGGATTCCATATAAAGCCATGCTCATCAGAGCATGGAGGAGCAGGGCAAAAGATTCCTGTGTTAGTCTTACAAAGTGTACGTGTTTACCAGTGTTGGCAATTTGAGTGCTTTAATTGCACTTTTCTCGATTGCCTTCAGGCTCCAAAATGGATGAAAATTGTTGGGGGAAAATGGCACATAATTTTGCCATTCCTGAGTGACAAATGATCTATTCTTTAGTGGTTTAACTGGCATCTTATACTGGGAAGGAGAGACAATTTAATTTTTTAAAAAACGTTTTTCTTTCAGTGTGTCCATATTCAATAGATAGAATAAGACACCACTAAATCCAGAGGAAAAACTACCTTTTTTAATAATAATTATTTTTTCTAATAATAGTTGCTCATCCTTGGAATCTTGTTCTCACTTCCTAGTACTTCCAATGTAAAAAGCCTCCTCACTTCTGTTCAGAAGCCACACAAGACAAATTAACCCACAGCCTTCTGTTCTGGGCTGGCCTCCTATCCCCAGCACCCTGAGATCTTGAACAGGAGGACCTGAATATGAACAGCAAGTTTATCCTTTAAATGCTGGTTGGACCTGCTGCCCGGGCTCTCTTAACTGCCACCCTGACAATGATGAGACACAAATGTGAAATCTGAAACCTGCTCACTAACAAGAGGAGCAGCTCTCTAGGCCTGCCCCTTGGGAAACTGTCACCACCAGGCATCCAAGCAGGCACTCTCACTTGGTAGAAATCACTGAGAACCAGGTTTTGTGGAGATACACACCTCTAGTCTGTGGTTTCTGAAGGTGGGCTGTGTAGCTGCAGCTGCTGTGTCTCTGCCTGCAGGAGGAAGGTGAACTTGGGAGCTCCCCACGAGGCATAGGCTGGGAGGGACCCATCAAGGCTCACACCTTCCCACTGACAACCAGAATAACCCCACCCCTGAACCCCAGCAAAAGAGTAAAAGTCCCCCTGCTGTGTAACCGCTCAAGGATACATTCTTATTCGCTTTGTCCCTTGATTCAACCTGCCATGCTCTGGCTGAGGATGCAGAGCGAGAGCTGAGTTTTAGTAGTTCCTGAAAATTCACGTAGTTGTTTCTCCCTGGTTCAACTGAGAGAAGAGAGGACGGTGCCAGGGTAAACTCTGTGTTTACTCCTGGGGGCCAGCTGTGCTTTGGGCGAACTTGACAACTACTTAACCACAGAAACCTTCCCCATGCCCTGCATCTGCTCTCAGAATATAATACAGTTTCTGAGGATGCCCAGGCTCCCTTACATTAAGCTCCAATTTCCCCTCAAGAATTGTATGGGTGAGAGAGTTTTCATTCACTCTCCCTTTCTTCTTACTACAAACACCCCAAACCACACTCAGGGATTGCACGGCCACTCCAAGACTTCGCCCAGGTCCCGATTCTCTGCCATCTGCAAGCTTGGCGCATTCTGACTAGCTCAGAGGAATTTGATCTCAAGAAAAGTACTCATGGGGGCAATCCTCTCCCTAGAGAGGATCTCCCTGGGACCAGAAAATGAACCAGGGACTGGTGGCCTGAGTGCTCCTCTGGAAAAATTTTCACTGTCTGCCAACAGAGGACATGGCTGAGAGGGACTGTCCTAGTTATCTACTCAGCAGGGAACATTGAGGACCTGACCCTCTGTCTTCCTTATCTGTTGGAAGTTTAACCCTCTTCATATCCTGACGATGATTTAGCTTCTCAGAACGATACATGTTACATTTCACTCGTGATCTAGTGACGATAGGAAAAAAAAAGAAATCGCCATCTATCCACATTTATTTTCAACTTCTGTTCATTTCACTGTTGTCCTCACCTCCCTCATCCCTCTTTTAGGAGTTTGTTCCCCAGGGCCCCACGCCACAGTTAGACAGCCTCACATGGGTCTGGGCTTTGGCTTTGAGTTCTCTGTGAGGTAAACTTTGGACTCAGGCTCAGCACAGAGGGCAGGGCCTAGAGTGAAAAGAGGTTCACAAGCCAGATTACTACTTTGGTCAAAGGAATTCTTTTCCTTGTAGTCTGCTCAGCAGGAGGGTCACTGGTTTCCGCATCATTTATCCCGCACATGCAGACGTAACGTGCTTGCTCCAAAGCCCAGTGGACTCATATAGTGAATCTCCAGAGTAACGTATGACAATTTTGCTGAAGCTAGAGCTGCCACTGACCATCTTTGACACAACAGGGAGCAAACCTGTCTTACCATATATAGGTGTACCTTGGAGGTATTGCAGGTTCTGTTCCAGACTACCACAATAAAGCAAATATTAATAAAGTGAGTCACACGAATTTGTTGGTTTCCCAGTGCTTATAAAAGTTATGTTTACGCTATACTGTAGTCTATTAGGCGTGCAATAGCATTATGCCTTAAAAAATATACATACCTTAAATAAAAAGTACTTTATTGCTAAAAAAAAAATGCTAAAATAAATGTTTTCTTCCTCCTCAGCATCTCCCAGGCTCTCCATGCCCAGGCCGAGGATTGTTCCCAACCGCTGGCTGCATCTTGCCTCAGCAAGTCTTGCACATGACTTACCTTTCCAAGAAAGAAGCACTTCCCCAAAGTCTACTCTGGGCTGCTATGCAACCTTAGAGTGGAATCTCAAGGGATGAAGAAGTATTGGGAAAAAGAACTGAGGACAGGAATTGGTTGAAATTTTCTGGTAACAGAACCCAGTTAGTGTGTTTGAGTAGTTGACTTATCAAGTGATATTTGCAATAACTGCTCATCGCTTTTACATTTTCCCAACAGCAGGTTCCTAGTCCAGAGTGTTCCTTAAATATCAGACTTCTGACCCACAATTGTGCCTAGAAGTGGTTCACATCAGAATCGGACAGGCTCCTGGACCATCAAACTGAAAAGCAGGACCGTACTCGAGATGCACATTACTAATAGTGAAAAAAACGTGTATTTATAGTGTATTTATTTATTTATATTTGTCAAATTTGACTGAGAATGCAAAAAAAAAATCACATTAATACAAATAGAAAAAAAATCTTGAATATTTTGATTTTTTATTCACTTTAGAGGAAAGCTAATTGGCTAAAAATTTGACAAGCGCTTTGCAGGCCTTAAATTATTTGAAGGTTCTTTGACTCCAAACATGATTTTACATTCCTTAAGTTTGAAAATAATCCCTAAAGGATTTGAGGAAATATGGCAGAATCAAAGGACCTTGAGCTCACCTCCTCTCATAAGAACACCAAAATCAAAACTAACTGCTGACCAACCATCAATAAAAAGACTGGAACCTACCAAAAATTATCTTCTACAACCAAAGACATAAAGAAGATACCCAATGAGATGGTAGGAGGGGTGCACTCGCAATATAATCAAATACCATACCCCCCGGATAGGTGATCCAAAAACAGGAAAATGATTATATCACAGAAATTCTCTCAGTCTCCCCAGGCTGGTGGTACTGGCATCAAGAAGAGAAGCTCCCAGAGCATTTGCCTTTGAAGGCCAGTATTGCCTCATTGCAGGACCTCCATAGGAATGGGAGAAACAGAGACTCCACTCTTGGAGGGTGCACACAAGGTCTCATGTGCACTGGGACTCAGGGCAAATGCAGTGACTTCATAGGTCCCTGGGCCAGACCTACCTACTGGTCTTGGAGGGGCTCCTGGGGAGACAGTGGGTAGCTGTGGTTCTCTCTAGGGTCATAAATGCTGGTGGTGGAAGTATTGGGGAGTGTTCATCTACTTGAACTCTGCTGGAGGCAGACATCTTGCTTGGATAATTAACACCTAGACCTGGCCCCACCCAATAGCCTGTAAGTGCCACTGCTGGGACTCCTCAGACCAAACAACTGACAGGACAGGAACACAACCCCACCCATCAGAAGACAGGCTGCCGAAGGACTTCCTGAGCCTACAGCCACCTTTAGACACACCCCTTGACAAAGCCCTGCCCACCAGAGGGCCAAGAACCAACTCCACCCACCTGTGTGCAGGCACCGGACCCTTCCACCAAGAAACCTGCACAAGCCTCCAGACACACCTCACCCACCAGGGGGCAGACACCAAAAGCACGAAAACTATGATCCAGCAGCCTGCAGAACCAAGGACACAAATGTATGTCAGAACCTAACCTCAGGCCATCTGGTCCCTGGCCCTTGGGTGACGAGGGGGCAGTGTACTGCTGGGACACATAGGACATCTCCTATATAGGGCCACTTCACCAATGTCAAGAAACATAACTAATCTTCCACATACATAAAAATACAAATAGAAATTTAGACAAAATGAGACAGCAGGTGAAGATGTTCAAGATGGAGGAGCAAGATAAAACCCCAGAAGAACAGCCAAGTGACATGGAGATAGGCAATCTACTGGAGAAACAGTCCAGAGTAATGATCATAATGATGATCCAAGAACTTGGGAAAAGAATGGATGCACAGAGAGAGAAGTTACAAGACGTTTTCAACAAAGAGTTACAAAATATAAAGAACAAGCAAACAAAATTGATGAATACAATAACTGAAATGAAAAATACACCAGAAGGAATCAATAGCAGTATAAACGAGGCAGAAGAACAGATAAGTGAGCTGGAAGACAGAGTGGTGGAAATCACTGCCGCAACACAGAATAAATGAAAAAAAGATGATGAGAAATGAGAACAGTTTAAGAGACCTCTGGAACAATGTCAAATCCTCCAACATTCGCATTATAGG
>NC_138981.1:50737353-50812353 GCF_964341445.2 Mesoplodon mirus | reverse complement strand
AGATATCTGCACACTTGAGAAAGTAGGCACTTCTTCCAGTCTTTACACACTGGTTTGGCAGGCAAAGCCCTTCACCAGTCAGCCTGTCCAGAAATCCTGAGAGGACCATCTAATGGTGTCTTCAAGCAAAAATACTGCCAGTCTTTTGATGGGGAGGCCTGGTGCTTGGGCACATGAGGATCAACCTGCTGCTTATGTCCACAAGGTTGGGCCTGTAGCCTTGGTTCACTGGAGGTGAGCCTGGCACTTGGTCTGCATTAATGAGCCTAGGACCTGGTTCTGCATGGGCAAACCTGGATCCTGAGTCTACAGAGGCCAACCCAGTGCCAGAGACCACTGGAGTGGGCCTGGCATCTGGTTCTTAAAGCTTAAAGGGCCAGTCTATTAGTGGGATGGGACAGGAGCCTGATTTGGTAGGAGCAGGCCTGGATGCTGGGCCTATGGGAGTTGGTGGTAGGGGGAGCCTGGAGGCTGGAGCTACAGAAGTTAGCTTGTAACCTGGGGCCTCAGGGGACAGCCTAGAGGTTGGATCTCTTGAGGCTGGTCTGATGCCATGGCAGGTTGAGAACCTGGTTATTTGGGATCTAGCCTCAAGTCTGGGGCCTTGGAAGCTAGCTTAATGCTGGGGCATGATGGGAGCCTGATTCCATGGGAGCTAGTCTGGAGTCTTGGTCCACAGTGGCCAGCTTGGTACTGGAGTGTACTAGGGTCCCAGGGTTGCCTGGTACTGAGATAGGTCAAAAGATTGGGTCTGTGGTAGTCATCCTGTTGCTGGGCTCAGCTAGGAGCCTGGATTCAAGGGTTTCCACCTAGAGTCTACTGCCATAAGAGTACCTAATGGCCATGGGAGCTTACAGGAAATAGGTTGAACCAAAAACCTGGGTTCTTGAGAGCCTTCCTTGAGCCTGGTGCCTTGGGAACTGCCCAGGGCTGTGAGAGCCAGCAAGCATCAGGGTGGGTCCAGAGCCTGGGGCTGTGGGAATCCACTAAGAGACTGGTCCCACAGGAGTTGCCTAGTGCCATGAGAGCCATCTGGAGCTGTAGGAGATGTCTGGGACTGCCAGAGTCAGCAGGTACCAAACTCAGCTGAGAGGCTGCGTTCATAGAGACTACCAGGAGCCTGGTGCTGCAGTAGCCAGGTAGGGCCATGGAACTGCTTAGAGCTGCTGAAGCCAGAGGGTGCTGAGATGAGCTAGGAACCTTGTTTAACAGGAACCCACAGGGAGCTACCTAGGATTGCAGGAATTAACAAAGTGTTGTGGCAGATGGGCTCCGTCATCCATGGTGAAGCTGGGTGCTCACTTCCCTCTCCTCCCATAGGGAAGGTGCCTCTCTCTGCACTGGATTGCTGGGGCTTGGGGCAGGGCTAAAGGGGGACAGTGAATCTATATTTCTTACTCTCTTCTATGCATCTTTTATTTTCTTATTTCTGTGCCTCACCCAGGTACTGTAACCTGTCGAGTCTTTTAAAGGTATTGTTATGCATGGATAGTTGTTCAAATTGATGTTTCTTGGAAGGGGGCAAAGAGAGCTAGAAATTCCTATGTCACCATTTTGCTCTAATGTGCAAATTTTAAATATCAGCCAGGTTTTGCTAAAATGATGCTGCTATCCTGGTTGCCCCTCCCCAGGAGTATCCATTTTCTTATTATTTGAATGGACTTCCTCAATAGGAGGTAAATTCATGGAGCAAAATTAAGGCTTTTATACTACTGGTGAGCACTTCCTGTTGGGAACCAGTTAACCTTCCTCCACTAGTACTGGTGATAAATACACCACAGTACCAGCTAAGGCAAGGCACTAAAAATGTACAGTCTGTCATAGGAGACTTAGATAAAGAAGGAGTACTGATTCCCACCATCTCACCTTTCAACTCCCCTCTACGGCCTGTGCTAAAAGTCACCAATAATAAGTGAAACCTAACTACAGACTATAGAGACTTCAGTAATGCTGTTCCCTTTGTTAGAACACCTTTATCAGATATTGTTGCCTTAATGGATGCCATTAAAAACAACAATAAAATTTTGTTAAATCCAGGGCATCTATGGCCTCTTGAATTTGGAGTTATAAACTTAGCTAGCATATGCTATTCTGTAAAATGTGTCGGTGACTAAACCACACATTGTCTTCACCTTTGAGCATCAATAATACTCCTTTACCCAATTGCTTTTTAGATACTTCAATAGCCCTCCAATTGCACATGGGCTTTGTGGACAGACAAAGACAGCTGCCCTGCAATTTCATCAGAAACTAGGTTTTGGAATTATGTCAGTGACCTCCTCCTCATTAGACCTGACCAAGAATATTTCAGAGGCTATCACTAATGTGTTGGAGAGCCCTGAGATGGTATCTTAAGAATATGTAGATTACATGAAGCTGTTCAAAATGTTGATATAGGAAGATTTTGAACTCACTGCCTCCCATGTACATACCAAATCTACAGATACACATGGAACAATTTCTTCTGAGAAAGAGCTGAAAAGTAGCTGAGCGGCTCCTTCACATGAGCAAATGAGAAAAGTGCCACATTGAGATGGGTAGGGGAGGCTGGGTGTTTTCTTGCCATAAACCCCATCCCCAGTGTAACAATCCCCAATTAGGAGGGAATTCACAAATCCTAAGGATCTCCGAAGACTGAAGGGTTTGTGTCCCACATCAGACACCCCAAATGTGAAGACCTGCACCTGAAAGACAAGCACCCAAAACATTTGACTTTGAAAACCAATGAGGATCCTGTCCAAGAGACCCGGAGAGTTGTAGGGAACTGGAAAACAGCTCTTAAAAAGCTTGCATGTAGACTAACTTACCCCAGGCCCCAAAAGTGAAGCAACCTTTTGAAAAGATCCCTGACTTTATGTGAAGATATTTATTCGCTAGTATTAAATCATCACCTGGAAGGGCAGGGGCTGTAGGGATACTCTCTGAGGATGGAGGTGATGGCAGACTCAATTTTTTCTGCCCTCCCTCTGCCTTCCAACAGCTTTCTTTAATTCTACATTTTTCCACCCTGGGTGGGTGACATCTTCACACTCTCCTTCTGCCATGTTTCACGTTGCCAGTATCTCCCAGAGGAAAGGTTTTACACACATCTGCTGCTTTGGTTTATTTATTTATTTTTTATTTATTTTTTATTAGTCTCTGTTTTACAACAAAGTGAATCAGTCATACATATACATCTGTTCCCACATCCCCTCCCTCCTGCGTCTCCCTCCCTCCCACCCTCACCATCCCACCCCTCCAGGTGGCCACAAAGCACCGAACCAATCCCCCCGCGCCACGCGGCCACCCCCCACCATCCATCCACCCCACGTCCAGCAGTGTATACACGTCCATGCCTCTCCCCCGCCCCGTCACAGCCCCCCCCAATATCCCCAAGCCCACCCCCAGTAGGTCTGTGTCTCTATTCCTGTTTTACCCCTAAGTTCTTCATGACATTGCTGCTTTGGTTTTTAATGACTGGTGCCCTGGTTTTTGTGACTGCTACCCAAGGTACACATCCTTAATGCCTGGGTCTGATGGTCAGTGCGGCTTGTGTTCCTGTGTCCCACAGTACTGTAACAATTGAAGAGAGAGTTCTTGTCAGGTTACCACCCCCAGGGTACTACACAGACAACAGACTGAAACACACCCCACAGTTTTTCTGTGACAGAGGCCTATTTGCTTGTCCTGATGTTTTTGGCCTGAGGGGCAGGCTTCAGAATTAGCACAAATCTAGAGTCCTAAAGATATGCTCTTGGGGAATGAAAGTCAGAGGACACTGTCTCTGCACTATACATATGCCTAGCTATAACTCATTGGTATCTCCCAGAAAGGAGCTTATACACTCGTCTGCAGCCACAGATGACACGTACCGATCACCTGGTCTGGTGGTCAGCAGAACTTGTGCTTGTGGTCCCAGAGGACTATATATATTTTCATACTTTAAAAGTTGCCTCATGAGAGTCTAGCTTCCATAAAGCCTGAAATTAAGTTTTGACAGAAATCCCTCCCTTTGGGACTCTGACAGTCTTGGAACACCCTCAACAACTGAGATATATTAAAAACAAAATAGGCTACTTGGACAATCACCAAGGTTTGAAAGACAACAAATAGTTGGGCAAGGTTGAATGATATATTTTATATCCTATACAAGGTCACCCTTCCAATACTGGGAGAAGTAGCTCTTTTATCTAACACATAGAGACAAACACAGAGAGTCAAGAAAAATGAGAAAACCTAGGGCTATGTCCCCAAAAAAGAACATGATAAAACCTCATAAAAAAAACTTAATTCCATAGAGGAAAGTAATTATCTGATAAAAAGTTTAAAGTAATGGTCATAAAAATGTTAATCGAACTTGAGAGTAGAATGGATGAACACAGGGAGAACTTCAAGAACGAGAAAGAAAATATAAGAAAGTACCAAATAGAAGTCACAGAGCTGGAGAATATAGTAACTGAACTGAAAAAATATACAATACGGAGAAGACCTTCAAGATGGCAAAGATTGAGAAGTGGAGATCACCTTCCTCCCCACAAATACATCAGAACTACATCTTCATGTGGAACAACTCCTACAGAACACCTACTGAACGCTGGCAGAAGACCTCAGACTTCCCTAAAGGCAAGAAACTCCCCATGTACCTGGGTAGGGCAAAAGAAAAAAGAAAAAAAAAAACAAAGACAAAAGAATATGGACGGGACCTGCACATTGGGGAGGGAGCTGTGAAGGAAGAAATGTTTCCAAACACTAGTAAGCCCCTTCACTGGAGGGGGGGGTGATGGGGGAAGTTTCAGAGCCACGGTGTAGAGGGCAGCAATACAGGTGCAGAGGGCAAAGTGGAGAGATTCCCTCACAGAGGATCAGGCCGACCAGCACTCACCAGCCCAAGAGGCTTGTCTGTTCATCTGCTGGGGTGGGTGTGGACTGTGGGCTGAGACTCGGGGTTCAGAGTTCAGAACCCAGGGAGAGGACCAGGGTTGGCTGCATGAACACAGCCTGAAGGGGGCTAGTGCACCACAGCTGTTGGGAGGGAGACTGGGAAAAAGTCTGGAGCTGCCAAAGTGGCAATAGAACATTGTTTTGGGGTGCACGAGGAGAGGCAATTCAGAGAAACGCCTAAAGGAGCTCCACAGACGAGCGTGAGCCTCAGATATCACCACAGACACCACAGGCATCCACGAAACACTAAGGTTACTGTTGCAGACACCAAGAAACCTGTTTGCAAACAAAGGTCACTGTCCACACCTCCATGCCTGGGACCCTGTGCAGCCCACCACTGCCAGGGTCCCGTGGTCCAGGGACACCTTCCGCGGGAGAACACAAAGCCCACCACAGGCTGGTGCAACGTCATTCCAGCCTCTGCTGTCGCACGCTACCCCTGCGTTCCGTACCCCTCCCTCCCCAAACGTGAGCGATCCAAAGCCACCTATTCAGCTCCTACTTTAACCACGTCATGTCTAAGTGAAGAACAGACACCCTCAGTCAACCTACAAGCAGAAGAGTGCCAAATCCAAAGCTGAACTCCAGGAATGGTGCGAACAAAGAAGAGAAAGGGAAATTTCTCCTAGCAGGCTCAGAAGCAGCAGATTATATCTCCACAATCAACTTGATGTACCATGAGTCTGTGGAATACCTGAATAGGCAACAAATCATCCCAAAATTGAGGTGGTGGACTTTGGTAGCAAATATATATATATATTTTTTCTTTTTCTCTTTTTGTGAGTGTGTATATGTGTGTTCCTTTGTGTGATTTTGTCTGTAGAGCATTGCTTTTACCATTTGTCCTAGGGTTCTTTCTGTTCTTTTTTTTTTTTTGCATCTATAAATTTTTTTTTTTTTAGTATACATATTGGAGCCTGTTATCTTCCCTGGATTTGTTTTTTGGTTTGGTTGATCCCTTTTTCTTTTCTTTCTTACTTTCTGTTCCATTTATTTCTTTTTTTTATTACTTTTTAATTTTTTTCATTTTTAATAATTTTTTTATTTTAATAATTTTATTTATTTATTTATTTATTTATTTATTTTCTCACTGTTCTTCTGAGCTGTGTGGCTGACAACGTCTTGGTGCTCCAGCCAGTTTTCAGACCTATGCTTCTAATGTGGGAGAGTTGATATCAGGATATTTGTCCACCAGAGACCTCCCAGCTCCACATAATATCAAACAGCAAAAGCTCTCCCAGAGATCTCCATCTCAAACCTAAGACCCAGCTCCACTCAACGACGAGCAAGTTACAGTGCTGGACACCCTATCCCAAACAACTAGCAAGACACTAACACAATGCCACCCATTAGCAGAGACGCTGCCTAAAATTGTAAAAAGTTCACAGACATTGTAGAACACACCACCAGACGTGCTCTTGTCCAAAAGAAAGAAAAGATCCAGCCTCATCCACCAGAACAGAGACACCAGTCCCCTCCACCGGGAAGCCTACACAACCCAATGAACCAATCTTAGCTACTGGGGGCAGGCACCAGAAACAACAGGAACTACAAACCTGCAGCCTGCAAAAAGGAGACCCCAAACACAGTAAGTTAAGAAAAATGAGAAGATGGAGAAATGCACAGCAGAAGAAGGAGCAAGATAAAAAGACACCAGACCAAACAAATGAAGTGGAAGTAGACAGTCTACTTGAAAAAGAATTCAGAGTAATGATAGTAAAGGCGATCCGAATCTTGGAAATAGAATAGAGGAAGTACAAGAAATATTTAACAAAGACATAGAAGAACTAAACTGCAAACAAAGAGTGATGAACAACACAAAATATGAAATTAAAAATTCTCTAGAAGGAATCAAAAGCAGAAAAACTGAGGCAGAAGAACGGATAAATGACATGGAAGATAAAATAGTGGAAATTACTGCAGCGCGTGAATAAAGAAAGAAAAATGAAAAGAACTGAGGACAGTCTCAGAGAGCTCTGGGGGAACATTAAACGCACCAACATTCAAATTATAGGGGTCCCAGAAGAAGAAGAGAAAAAGAAACGGACTGAGAAAATATTTGAAGAGATTAGAGTTGAAAACTTCCCTAATATGGGAAAGGAAATAGTTAATCAAGTCCAGCATGCACAGAGTCACATACAGGAAGAATCCAAGGAGAAAACGGCAAGACACCTATTAATAAAACTATGAAAAATTAAATACAAAGAAAAATATTAAAAGCAGCAAGGGAAAAACACCAAATAACACACAAGGGAATCCCCTTAAGTTTAATAGCTGATCTTTCAGAAGAAACTCTGCAAACCCGAAGGGACTGGCAGGACATATTTAAAGTGATGAAGGAGAAAAACCTGCAACCAAGATTGCTCTACCCAGCAAGGATCTCATTCAGATTCGATGGAGAAATTAAAATATTTACACACAAACAAAAGCTAAGGTAATTCAACACCACCAAAACAGCTTAACAACAAATGCTAAAGGAACTTCTCTAGGAAGGAAACACAATGGAAGGTAAAGACCTAAAATATCAAACCCAAAACAATTAAGAAAATGGTATTAGGACCATATATGTCAATAATTATCTTAAATATAAATGGTTAAATTAATTATCTTAAATATAAATGGATTAAATGCTCCAACAAAAAGACACAGACTGGCTGAATGGATACAAGAAGAAGACCCATGTATATGCTGTCTACAAGATCCACTTCATACCTAGTGACACATAGAGTCTGAAAGTGAAGCGATGGAAAAAGATATTCCAGGCAAATGGAAATCAAAAGAAAGCTGGAGTTGTAAATCTAATATCAGAAAAAATAGACTTCAAAATAAAGACTATTACAAGACACAAAGAAGGACACTACATAATGATCAAGGGATCAATCTAAGAAGGAGATATAACAATTGTAAATATTTATGCAACCACCATAAGAGCCCCACAATGCATAAGGCAAATGCTAACAGCCATACAAGGGGAAATCTATCATAACACAAAAATAGTCGGGAATTTTAACACTCCAATTTCACCAGTGGACAGATCATGCAAAATGAAAATAAGGAAACACAAGTTCTAAATGATACATTAAACAAGATGGACTTACTTAATATTTATAGGACATTCCATCCAAAAACAACAGAATACACTATTTTCTCAAGTGCTCATGGAACGTTCTGCAGGATAGATCATATATTAGGTCACAAATCAAGCCTTGGTAAATTTAAGAACATTGAAATTCTATCAAGTATCTTTTCTGACCACAACGCTATCAGACTCCATATCAATTACAGGAAAACATCTGTAAAAAAAATACAAACACATGAATGCTAAACAATACACTACTAAATAACCAAGAGATCACTGAAGAAAATAAATAGGAAATCAAAAAGTACCTAGAAACATGACAATGAAAATATGATGACCCAAAACCAATGGGATGCAGCAATACCAGTTATAAGAGGGAAGTTTAGAGCAATACAATCCTACCTCAAGAAACAGGAAACATAAACAACCTAACCTTACACTTAAAGCAATTACAGAAAGAAGAACAACAAAAAAAAAACCCAAAGTTAGCAGAAGGAAAGAAATCATAAAGATCAGATCAGAAATAAATGAAAAATATATGAAGAAAACAATAGCAAAGATCCATAAAACTTGAAGCTGGTTCTTTGAGAAGATAAACAAAATTGATAAACCATTAGCCAGACTCAACAAGAAAAAAAGGGAGAAGACTCAAATCAATAGAATTAGAAATGAAAAAGAAGAACTGACACAGCAGAAATACAAAGGATCATGAGAGGTTACAGCAAGCAACTATATACCAATAAAATGGACAACCTGGAAGAAATGGAGAAATTCTTAGAAATGCACAACCTGCCAAGACTGAAACAGGAAGAAAGAGAAAATATATACAGACCAATCACAAGCAATGAAATTGCGACTGTGATTAAAAATCTTCCAACAAAAAAAGCCCAGGATCAGATGACTTCACAGGTGAATTCTATCAAACGTTTAGGGAAGAGCTAACACCTATCCTTCTCAAGCTCTTCCAAAACATAGCAGAGGGAAGAGCACTCCCAAACTCATTCTACAAGGCCACCATCACCCTGAAACCAAAGCCAAACAAAGATGTCACAAAGAAAGAAAACTACAGGCCAATATCACTGATGAACATAAATGTAAAAATCCTCAAAAAATACTAGCAAACAGAATCCAACAGCACATTAAAAGGATTAAACACGATGATCAAGTGATATTTATCACATGAATGCAAGGATTCTTCAATATACACAAATCAGTCAATGTGATACACCATTGTAGAATGTAGAATAAAAGCCATAGGATCTTCTCAATAGATGCAGAAAAACTTTCAACAAAATTCAACATCCATTTACGATAAACACCATCCAGAAAGTAGGTGTAGAGAGAAGTTACCTAAATATAATAAAGGCCATAGATGACAAACCCACAGTCAATATTATTCTCAATGGCGAAACACTGAAATCATTTCCACTAAGATCAGGAACAAGACAAGGTTGCCCACTCTCACCACTATCATTCATCATAGATTTGGAACTTTTGCCACAACAATCAGAGAAGAAAAAGAAATAAAATGAGTCCAGATCAGAACAGAAGAAGAAAGCTGTCACTGTTTGCAGATGACATGATACTATACATAGAGAATCCCAAAGATGCTACCAGAAAATGCCAAGGGCTAATGAATTAATTTGGTAAAGTAGCAGGATACAAAATTGATGCACAGAAATCTCTTGCATTCCTATACACTAATGATGAAAAATCTGGAACAGAAATTAAGGCACAACTCCCATTTACCATTGCAACAAAAAAAATAAAATACCTAGGAATAAACTTACCTAAAGAGACAAAAGACCTGTATATGGAAAACTATAAGACACTGATGAAAGAAACTGAAGATGATACAAACAGATGGAGAGACATACTGTATTCTTGTATAGGAAGAATGAACATTGTGAAAAATGACTCTACCAAAAGCAATCTACAGATTCAATGCAATCCTTATCAAACTACCAATGACATTTTTCAGAGAACTAGAACAAAAATTTTCACAATTTGTATGGAAACACAAAAGATCCAAATTAGCCAAAGCAATCTTAAGAACAAAAAACTGAGCTAGAGGAATCAGGCTCCCTGACTTCAAACTATACTACAAAGTTACAGTAATCAAGAGAGTATGGTACTGGCACAAAAACCGAAATATAGACCAATGGAACAGGACAGAAAGCCCAGAGATAAACCCATGCACATATGGTCACCTTATTTTGGGTAAAGGACGCAAGAATATACAATGGAGAAAAGACAGCCTCTTCAGTAAGTGGGCTGGGAAAACTGGGCAGCTACATGGAAAATAATGAAATTATAACACTCCCTATCACCATACACACAATAAAACCCTCAAAATGGATTAAAGCCCTAAATGTAAGGCCAAGAAGTATAAACTATTAGAGGAAAACATAGGCAGAACACTCTAAGACAAAAATCACAGCAAGAGCCTTTTTGACCCACCTCCTAGATAACTTGAAATAAAAAAAAAAACCCATATGGGACCATAAGGAAACTTTAAAACTTTTGCACAGCAAAGGAAAACATAAAAAAGATGAAATGACAGTACTCAGAATGGGAGAAAATATTTGCAAATGAAGTAAATGACAAAGGATCAGTCTCCAAAATTTACAAGCAGTTCATGTAGATCAATATCAAAAAAACAAACAACCCAATCCAAAAAGGGGCAGAAGACCTAAATAGACATTTCTCCAAAGAAGATATGCAGATTGCCATTAAACACATGATAGGATGTTCAGCATCACTTTTCATTAGGGAAATGCAAAGCAAATCTACAATGAGCTCCTCTAGGAAGATGGCAGAAGAGTAAGAAGTTGTGGCTCATGGGCTTAGTTGCTCCACGGCATGTGGGAACATCCTGGACTAGGGATCGAACCCATGTCCCCTGCATTGGCAAGCAGATTCTTAACCACTGTGCCACCAGGGAAGTCCGACACAACTGAAATTTATATGTCAATATACCTCAACAAAAATCATGCAGGTTATGACCTGCTGAATGAGAACGTACAAAGCCACAGACAAGGGGCTGGCAGTTGGCACCACCACCATCTCGGCTCCTACTTTAAGGAAGTGAAAACTCAGAGGATGTTTTGATTAAAGGTGCAGTTTCCACACACTCACATAAAGAAAATGAAGTCACATACAGTTGCTAAATGGGGGTACAGTGAGTCAGGGGGTGGTCAGTCCTCTGTCCCAGGTCACAAGTGAGCAGAAAAGAGAGAGTGAACGAGCATAGTAGCAAGCACCTATTATTTATATAGTGGTTGTAGTAATGGTCTAATTTTCACAGACTTAACTAATTTTCACAGACTTAACTCTTAGTGGTCATTTTTAAAATTGAGGTATACTTGATTTACTATATTATATTAGTTTCAGTTGTACAGCATAAAGATTTAGTATTTTACAGATTATACTTTATTAAAACTTATTACAAGATAATGGCTATAAATTCCCTGTGCTATACAATATATCCTTGTTGCTTATCTATCTTATACATAGTAGTTTGTATCTCTTAATCTTATACCTCTAATGTAACCCTCCCCCTTCCCTCTCCCCACCAATAACCACTAGTTTGTTTTCTATATTTGTGAGTCTATTTTGCTACATACATCCATTAGTATTATTTTTTAGATTGCACAGATAAGTGATATCATACAATATTTTTTTCTCTTTCTGACATTTCACTAAGCATAATATTGTTTATGTCCATCCCCATTGCTTCAAATGGCAGAATTTCATTCTTTTCTATAATTGAGTAATATTCCATTATATATATATATATATATATATATATATATATATATATATATATATATATATCTCCATTCGTATTTTGTTGCACACCTGGGTTGCTTTCTTGCATTTGACTATTGTAAATACTGCTCCTATGAACATTGAGGTGCATCTATCTTTTGAATTATTCTTTTAATGTTTTCTCCATATATACCCAGGAGTGGAATTGCTGGATCATATGGTAGTTTCCCATAAAAGATGAACACAAACAGAAAATGAACACAAAATTTAAAGATCAAGAGAGAATTCTAAAGGCAGCAATAAAAAAAAGTCGTATAAAAAGGAACCTCCATAAGGTTATCAGCAGATTTCTCTTCAGAAATTTGCAGGCCAGAAGGGATTGGCATGGTATATTAAAAGCTCTGAACAGGGAAAACCTGCAATCTAGGATACTCTACACAGCAAGACTATCATTTAGAATAGAAGGAGAGGTAAAGAACTTCTCAGACAAGCAAAAACTAAAAGACTTCATCAATACTAATTCTACCGTAAAAGAAATGTAAAGCGGCTTCTCTAAGTGCAAAGGAAGTAAGAATCTATAGGAAAAGAAAAATCCCACTAGGAAAGGCAAGTACTTAGTGGTCATCTTAAAAGATGATCCAGGAAAAGTAAGGTGAAACTTTTGGCGGAACTCCTGCTTAGGTCCTTACATAAACGTCCAGACTTTGGATGTAATCAGGGTTGTCATAATGTTAAATGCCAAGGGAGCAACTCAAAATGGTTCTTTTCTCACTACAACTACCCTGAGTAAACATCTCACTAGAGGAGATAAGCTAATACACTGCATGTGACACAGGGCCCCTACCACTCTCTTAAATTTTATGGCTACATCTGGAATTCAAAAGAGTGAACTATTTTTTCTGTTAAAAGACAAGTTCCTAGTTCTCAAACATCCACATTGGCAAAGAAGCACCAACATTTGATAGGAATGATCTGATTCTGACACCAACACATTCCTCACATCTAATATTTGCCAACCCTATTAAGGTGTCTATTGAGACACCTGTAAATCCACTTTTCAGTGGGGAGCTGAGCAACAACAGGCAGTAGATAAACTAAAAGAGGCTATTACTTTGGCTCTCCCACCAGTGTCTTCAAAAACAGAACATACAATTAGAAGTTCTGTCACCCCCAAATTTGCTTTCTGGAGTCTCTGGGCCAAATGGACAGGTAGATGTCTACCCATGGGCTTTTGATATAAGTAGCTTCCAGACTCAGCTTAAAGTGTTCACTACTAGAGAGGTACCTCCTGGCAGCTTATGGGGCACTTATTGAAACTGAAGCCTTTACTGAGACACAGCCAGTTACCCTAAGGACCAATATTCTTATTATGACCTAGGTGGTGGAAAAAGCTCCCCATAAAATTTAATTGACAATAGAAGCCTCTTTATTAAAATGATATCTAAAGGATAGATAAACCTGACCCTACTGAAGTGTTATTACTCCATGAAGAAATGCCCTGCTACTGAGGTTAAGTTGATAAAACCCCCAGAAATGCCTCTGGCTCTTTCTCAATAAGAACCAGAGGGATAGTGGTTAGTACTCTCAAAACAAGGAAAGCAATGTTTTTCTTGACCAATGGAGTGAGCACAGAGAATAAAGGGGCTAGAGAATGGACGGTTACAGCCTCTCACCTTTATGCAATACTCCAATTTCCATAAAGGGGATAGACCAATGTTTCCAATGGGCCACGTTGAGTGCAATAATCCTAGAAATAGAGAAAGGTTTTGACAATATTTTTCTAAGGTTTGTATTTTCACTGACTACTGGTCAGTGGGCTGACTATCTGACCAAAAGTTTAACAAAATTATGGCTGTAAGTAGAAGGCTGAGACATTTGGAGTAAGGAGATATAGAAAAGTTGCCATCTTAGCCCCCACTCTGCTCATCTTGGCACACCATGCTTCAGCTCATACCAAACAAGGCATGGAGGGGGAACAATACAACAATGAAACTGACAAACTAAGCCACCAAAGTTAAGCCCCTTGAAGGAAGGGAAGTTCTCAAAACTTCAGAATGAACCACCCTACCTTTCCTATCAGTGGACATATTAAAGTTCAGAGCATTTGGGCATCATGGGATTATGAAAATTGGTTGTTCATAGAGGAATCAAGCCAGCAGAGACATTTACATAAAGCTATTAGGGTATCTACCACATGCCAGAAATCTAGACACTGGCTCTAGTGTTGCATGGAGGAGAAATTTACAGAGAAGAGTCATATCAGAACAGTCAAATCAACTTCATTGGACCTCTCTGAAGCAGCAGAACCTATTAAATATGACTTAACTATGGTAGATACATACACAGACTTACTATCAGCTTATCCATGCAAGGCACCAGCCTATGCTAATGTTATTGAGGAGTTATCAAAATGTCTTTTACAGCCTTTAGGAGAACCAAAGTTCTACAAAATTATACAGTCAAATCAAGACTCCCAATTATTTGCAAGGCAAACACAACAATGGGCATTATAAAAGGACATTGCTTGGATTTTTTTTTTTTTTTTTTTGTGGTATGCGGGCCTCTCACTGCTGTGGCCTCTTCCACTGCAGAGCACAGGCTCCGGACGCGCAGGCCCAGCGGCCATGGCTCACGGGCCCAACCGCTCCGCGGCATGTGGGATCCTCCTGGACCAGGGCACGAACCCGCGTCCCCTGCATTGGCAGTCGGACTCTCAACCACTGCGCCACCAGGGAAGCCCTGCTTGGATATTTTTACCTGTTATATGGCCATATAGTAGCTGGTATTATAGAATGGACTTGAGGATATGGGGAGGGGGAAGGGTAAGCTGTGACAAAGTGAGAGAGTGGCATGAACATATATACACTACCAAACGTAAAATAGATAGCTAGTGGGAAGCAGCCGCATAGCACAGGGAGATCAGCTCGGTGGTTTGTGACCACCTAGAGGGGTAGGATAAGGAGGGTGGAAGGGAGGGAGATGCAAGAGGGAAGAGATATGGGAACATATGTATATGTGTAACTGATTCACTTTGTTATAAAGCAGAAACCAACACACCATTGTAAAGCAATTATACTCCAATAAAGGTGTTAAAAAAAGAAAGAATGACGTAATGGGCTTTTAAAACAAGGGCAATTGAGAGAATTTTTAGAACAATAGCATCCCAAGTGGCCAAAAATACTGCCCATAGTCAGGATTACATTAAATCCACACTCTTATGCCATAGCTATACCATATTAAATTCACATAAACTAGGAAATCACCAGAATACTGGTGCAGAAATTTCTGCACACTGGACACAACATGATTACCCATTTTTATGTATATGGGAGTCCTGACATAACCACCCAGTGCAAAGGAATATCTACCTGGTACTTTCACGTTTTCCTTCTACCTAACAGAAAATCCAGAGCATAGCCATTTCTTCATCAATCCTGACAAGCATCTGGCATGGACCACTAACTGTGGGTCCATTCTCAGTCTGCATTTACTCATCATCCAGCATAATCTGATCCACAAATCACACACCACTATGTGGAGAGAGAACAGTCCTCTTTTTCCACCCATGTACTTCACTCCACCAAGGGCACTGTGGAGCAAACAATGACCTGCTCCTGTCACCCAGCAGGTGGAACTAATTCCTCCTGGACTGAGTAGCACCATTTAGGTAATACTCAGGGGAAGATCAGATCCCCTACTGCTAGCCATACACGAACTCCAACTTTTACCACTACTCTGTTGTTCTGTGTTTTTCTTACCTGAGAAGTTTCTACTCTCACTAATGTGGATTATATATCCAACAATAGATCAACCTAGCTATGGTAACCTACACACTAGGTAATCTACACAATACTGCAAAAAAATGTATGTATGGAAGTAGCATGCCACATGTACACCACAGGGAGACACAATACAGGTTAGATTTTGGACAATGGGAAACGTGCTGATAGTTGTTTCAGTTGGTCAGTCTTACTAACACACAGACAATACTTACTATCCACATACAGTAACACCAAAGCTAGCACTCCTCTTAATTTTACTACCACTAGCAACATCCTTTCATCTAGGTTACTCTCTATAACATCATTTCTGACTCATAGATGGCATCTAAGCTCTATTAGCCACCTCTTACTTCAAATCAGATGAAACCAACTATTATCAACTGGTGTCACTGAACAGATAGATCAATGGACCACTATCTATTGAATCACATTTAAGGAATACCCAGAGATAGTATGTACCAAATATTACAACCAGGATGCTCGTGATCAGTGCAATCAGATTAAAAATGCTATAATCCAGATCCATTACCAACAAATCTTGATTGTGCAGATAAAATTACAGGTCTTACTAATCTCTGGAAATATGATAAATTTAAACCCTGCCAAAAATGTATATCCTTACAACCATTTTCCTATTAATTATAATGATTTTTCTCCCTCTCTAGGAGAAGCCCAATTTGAGGTGAAAAAAAAATTACATTAACCCAGTGTCCAAGGGCACCTCCTCCATGTCTTCTAATCCATATAAACAAGGAAGCAGGTAAGACAGCAGAATAGAAGGCTCCTGACTTTCTTTCTTCTGAGGGATGCACTTAATAAATAGCTACACATGAATCAACTCAGATTGAGAGAAATTAGTTAAATGACTAATCAGGAAACTAAGAAAATACCCATATTTATACAGGTAGGAAAAGCTCAGACACACTCACATCATAAACCGCACTGCTGGCACAGCACCTTCCAATCAAGAGGAAACTACAAAATACAAATTCCTGAAGAGAAAAGGGTTTGGAACACACATCTAGAGCTCTTCAGAGCTGCTACTCAAGGGACTGGCTCTGAAATCATCCAGCTCTGAGAACCTAAAGGGCTTGGCATTCACAAGTCCCCCAGGATAAACAAAGAGGGTGTCTTTAAAGGGATGTATGAACACTTCCCATATCTATCACCCAGACATAATGCAGAGAGAGCAAGAAGAAAAAGTAATGCTCTCAGTTTCTCCCTAGAAGGGTTTGACTGCATACATTTTCAGCTGTTGCCTGAGGGTTGGCCTTCTAGTTAGCTTACATCTGGGAGATGACTGGGTTTATCCATGAACATGAAAGGGCTTGTGGGCACTTCCCAAGCCATATACCTTGGCTCTCCCCAACAGCAAAACCAAGCTTTCAACTGCCCCTCTGGAAGGATCTTGTCCATACATCCATTGCCTCAACTTTTATGGCTGCCAACCAAAGGAATAGCACACAGATCACCTAGCTCTAGAGGTTGATGGGGCTAGGTATTTGTGGGTCCCCAGGACCACAGAGAACAAAGATGTGGTTCTATGTGAGCACACAAGCACTTTCAATTGCTATTGTCCCTGGCTCAAGACAGAGCAATTAGGCAAAAAACAAAGAGCTCACAGTTTTTCTCTGACAGGGGACAGACTGCATATCTAACATCCCAACTGCTGCCTGAAGGTTGGGATACCAATTATCCTGCATCTGTGAAATGAAAAAGCAGGCAATAAATAGTCTTCTGGGAACATGAAAGGGTGTGTGAGCATTTACCCTGTTTCCAGGACACTGATGGGACTTGGAACATCCTAATCTACTGGACACCACCAAGAACAAAGACAGCAGTTTGAACAAGCACAAGGATTTGAGAGGCACCCAGATTCTTGGGCCAGATTGATGAGGTTCATCTCTTACATGAGGCTAGTCTACCAAGACTGAGAAGGGTGAATGTTTTATCTAATGCACAAACCCAACACAGGGAATCAAAGAAAATGAAAAACAGGGGAATATGTTCCAAAAAAAGCACATGACAAATCTCAAGAAAACAGTCCCAATGAAATATAGGCAAATGATTTCCCCAACAGATGATTCAAAATAAAGGTCATAAAGATATTCACCACGGTCAAGATAAAAATGCATAAACAAAGTGAAAATTTCAACAAAGAGATAACGATAAAAGAGCACCAAACAGAAATCATAGAGCTGAAGAATACAATAACAGAATTGAAAAATTCAATAGAAGATTTCAATAGCAGACTACATCAAACAGAAAAGAAGATCAGTGAACTCAAAGATAGGACAGTGAAGATCATCCAATCAGAGGAGAAAAAAAGGAATGAAAAGGACTGAAGATAGCTTAAGGGACTTGTAGGACACAATTAAATTGAATTGAATTAAGTTAATTCAATTTAATTATAGGACACAATTAAATTAAATACATATTATGGGAGTCTTAGAAGGAGAAGAGAGTGAGAAACGGACAGAAAAGTTATTCAAAAAGATAATGTTTGGGGCTTCCTTGGTGGCGCAGCAGTTGAGAGTCTGCCTGCCGATGCAGGGGACACGGGTTCGTGTCCCAGTTCAGGAAGATCCCACATTCAGTGGAGCGGCTAGGCCCGTGAGCCATGGCCGCTGAGCCTGCGCGTCCGGAGCCTGTTGCTCCACAATGGGAGAGGCCACAACAGTGAGAGGCCTGCATACTGCAAAAAAAAAAAAAAAAAAAAAACCCAAAACAACAACAACAACAACAAAAAGATAATGTTTGCGAGTGGAACCCATTTTCAAGGAGACAGCCTTGAGGGAGCACTGTGTTGTTAAAACTATCTGAACTGACTTTGTGGTTGAATGCTGTTAAGACCTCTAGAGAAACTTTAGATTCTGGTGGGAGGATATGAAGATCTACTTGCCTTGTGGCCACCTAAACAAGCCTCATGAAGAGACAGAAGTATTTAGAATCTCATTAAATGTTTTGAAGCCAATAAGTGGCAGAGCTGAAATCTGAATCCAGAGAATTTCACAAAATAAGCTTGGCTTTCTTAACGGCTAGGCTGTACTCTTCGGATTCTTAATTGCCCATTACAATTTCCCTGTGTGAAGTACTGTGGACCATGCATGATTGAGGCAGACCATAATTCTGGGATGAAGTTTGTGTTGCACTTTTGCTCTCCTATTCCCCCCCCCAATAAATGTGTTATTAATAAGAATGGTGAGAGGTCGGGATCAAGATGGTAGAGGAGAAGGAGGCAGAATTCACGTCCCTATGCAGAAACATTGAAGATACACCTACAAGTGGAACAATTCACACAGAACAGCTACTGAGCACTGACAGAAGATCTCAGATGTCCGAAAAGACAAGAAAATCTCCATGTAACTGGGTAGGACAAAAGGAAAAAGAAAAAAAAAAGGAATCAGAACAGGGCCTGTGCCCCGGGCAGGGAGCTGTAAGGAGGAAAAGTTCCCACACGTTGGGAAGGCTCCTCACCAACAGAGAAATTAGGTGGGATGGAGGGGGAGTTTTGGAGCCTAAGAGGAGAGAGCAGCAACATGTTTGTGGAAGGCAAAATGTAGAATAAACTGCACAGAGTGTCAGCACTGCCTGCCAACCTGAGACACTCCTCTGTTGGTGAGGGTGGGGATCGACCCAAAGTTCAGTCCCAAGGAGAGGACCAGGGTTAGGTGCAGAAACAGCTTGAAGAGGTGGGGCCATGGCAACTGAGGTGTACTGGGAAGAAGCCTGGGCCTGCCAGGGAGGCAAGGCACCATTATTGGGAGGCACAGGAGGAGAGAGGTGAGACAACCACAAGAAGTCCTTTCCCTGTGAGTGCTCCCAGGAAACAACACTGCCTACAGGAGCTGAGTGGATGGGTGTGAGTCACCCCCACCACCGTCTTGGGCTCCAGAGGCAGGCACTGACTGCCTGTTCTAGACGGGCAAAAGCCAGGCACCACCCCTGCTGACCCAGAAGGGTGAGTACAGCTTCCCCCTCTAGGAGTTCTGCCAGTCGGCCCCAGGACATGCCTGTTCTGTCCCAGGAAGGTGAGAATAGCTTCCACAGCTACAAAATCTGTCAGTGGGTTCCAGAACCCACACTACTGTCCTGGGAGTGCAAGGATAGCTCTCGCTGCTAGGAAATCTGATAGAGGCTGCCAGGACCTGCCCCACTGTCCCAGGAGCTCAAAGAAACCTCTTGCTACTAGGAAATTTGCCAGTAGGTGCCGGGACATACCACACTGTCCCAGCTTCCAAGACTAGGAAATCTATCAGCAGGGGCCAGGACCTGCTCTACTGTCCCAGGAGGGTACGGATACATCCCCCACTAGGAAATCCGATAGTGGGTCTCAGGACATGCTCTGCTGTCCCAGGAGAGTATAGATAGCTCCCTCCACTAGGAAATCTGCCCAGAGGAGGGGCTGAAACAGCTGAGGCTCAGGGGCTGTGTGACTGAAGAAGAGCTGAAATTTCTCCTTGTGGCTGCAAGAATTGTGGAGTTATACCTTCATTCACAGCTTCCTAAATTCACTGTAACACATCCGAAAAGACAACAAGTGCTTTTGCAGCTGAGATGAGTCTGAGTCTGGCTGTAGCAGCTGTGGGCTCTTTGAGCACGTAAATGCGAGGGTTGGGCCAGACCAGACTCTGAACTGCCTCCATATTCCCCACAGTGGATCCTGGTGCATTACTATTGCAGTCCTGGGACCTGACCTCAGTGGACCTGCAATGGTAGCTGGGTGAAAACAAAACCTGAGAGTCACCAGGGCCAATTTCTGGCATACCCACAGCTAAGGTGGGACCAAGAACTGTGTCAACAACAATATACTTTGTGAGCCAACACAACAGGCCAAAGGAGACACAACAGAGCACAATCACAGATGAACAGCTTCAGAGGAGGAACACTCAGTAGCTTCTCTCCCAGAAGGAGTGCTCCTATCCCAACTTACCTCAAACGCAGATCAGAATGAAAGCTAAGAAACAGATCTGGGTGCCTCTACTCCAACAACTAAGGAAATTATATTCAATAGGAACAGACCCCGCCCCTGAAAAGGCAGTGAGAAACACAGAGCAAAGGGGAGGCCTCACTCATTATCTAGGGCAGGCTCTGATCACCACAACACCAATCAAACACCCTATAAAAGGGATAATGGCACAAGCATCTGGACAAAACTCACCCACCAGGGTGCTAAGACGAGAAGCGAGAGGAGCTACTATCCTGCAGCCTATAGAAAGGAGGCAACAAGCACAGTAATTTAGACAAAATGAGATGACAAGGAAATATGTTGCAGACAAAAGAGCAAGATAAAAACCTACAAGAATGACTAAATGAAGAGGAGATAGGCAATCTGCATGAAAAAGAACTCAGAGTAATGATAATAAAAATGATCCAAGACCTCAAAAAAGAGTGGTGACACAGATCAAGAAGATACAAGAAAAGTTTAACAAAAACTAGAAAAGTAAAGAAACAGAGACAAAGAAGACAATAACTGAAATGAAAAACACACTAGAAGGAAACAGTAGCACAACTGAGACAGAAGAATGGATAAGTGATGTGGAAGACAGAATGATGGAAATCTCAGCCATGGAACAGAATAAAGAAAAAAGACTGAAAAGAACTGAGGAGAGTCTCAGAGACCTAAGGACAAAATTGAATGCAACAATATTCGAATTATAGGAGTCCCAGAAGAGGAAGAAAAAGAGAAAGGGACTGAGAAATTATTTGAAGAGATTATAGTCAAAAACTTCCCTAACACTGGAAAGGAAATAATCACACAAAGTCCAGGAAACACAGAGAGTCCCATACAGGATAAACCCAAAAAGGAACACACCGTGATACATATTAATCAATTTAACAAAAATTAAAGACAAAGAAAAATTATTAAAAGCAACAAGGGAAAAGCAACAAATAACACACAAGGGAATACCCATAAGATTATCAGCTGAAATTTCAGCAGAAATTCTGCAGGCCAGAAGGGAGCAGCAAGATATATTTAAAGTGATGAAAGGGGAAAACCGACAACCAAGAATACTCTACCCAACAGGGCTCTCATCCAGATTCAATGGAGAAACCAAAAGCTTTATAGACAAGCAAAAGCTAAGAGAATTCAGCACCACCAAACCAGCTTTACAACAAATGATAAAGGAACTTCTCTAGGCAAGAAAAAGAAGAGAACAAAAGAAGAAGGAAAGAAAAAAGACCTATAAAAACAAACCCAAAACAATTAGGAAAATGGCAATTGGAACACACATATCAATAATTACCTTAAGGGCTTCCCTCATGGTACAGTGGTTAAGAATCTGCCTGCCAATGCAGGGGAGACAGGTTTGAGCCCTTGGTCCGGGAAGATCCCACATGCCACAGAGCAACTAAGCCCAAGCACCACAACTACTGAGCCTGCACTCTAGAGCCTGCGAGCCACAGCTACTGAACCTGTGTGCCACAACTACTGAAGCCCGCACGCTTAGAGCCCATGCTCTGCAACGAGAGAAGCCACCACAGTGAGAAGCCTGCACACCTCAACAAAGAATAGCCCCCACTCACCGCAACTAGAGAATGCCCATGTACAGCAACGAAGACACAACACAGCCAAAAATAAACAAATAAAATAAATAAATTTTAAAAATTTTTTGAATAATAATTACCTTAAATGTAAATGGATTAAATGCTCTGAACAAAAGACATAGACTGGCATAATAGATACAAAAACAAGACCTGTATATATGCTGTCTACAAGAGACCCACTTTGCAACTAGGGACACATACAGACTGAAAGTGAGGGGATGGAAAAAAGATATTCTATGAAAATGGAAATCAAAAGAAAACTGGAGTGGCAATTCTCATATCAGACAAAATAGACTTTAAAATAAAGACTATTAAAAGAGACAAGGAGGGACACTACATAATGATCAAGGGATCAATCCAAGAAGGAGATATAACAATTGTAAATATTTATGCACCCAACATAGGAGCACCTCAGTACATAAGGAAAATTCTAACAGCCATAAAAGGGGAAATCCACAGTAACACAAAAATAGTGAAGGACTTTAAGACCCCACTTACCCCAATGGACAGATCATCCAGACAGAAATTCAGAAGGAAACACAGCCTTAAATGACACAATAGACCCGATAGATTTCATGGATATTTATAGGACATTCCATCCAAAAGCAGCAGAGTACACATTTTCTCAAGTGCACATGGAACATTCTCCAGGATAGATCACATTTTTGGTCACAAATCAAGCCTCAGTAAATTTAAGAAAATTGAAATCATATCAAGCATCTTTCCTGACCACTATTCTATGAGATTAGAAATTAGAAATGAACTATAGTTAAAAAAAACACTGTAAAAATCACAAACACGTGGAAGCTAAACAATATGTTAATAAGCAACACTGAAGAAATCAAAGAGGGAATCAAAAAATACCTAGAGACAAATGACAAAGAAAACACAATGATTCAAAACCTATGGGACACAACAAGAGCAGCTCTAAGAGGACACTTTATAGCGATGCAATCTCACCTCAAGAAACAAGAAAAATCTCGAGTAAACAACCTAACCTTACACCTAAAGCAACTAATGAAAGAAGAAAATAAACAAAACCCAATGTTGGTAGAAGGAAAGAAATCATAAAGATCAGAACAAAAATAAATGAAATAGAAACGAAGAAAACAAAAGCAAAGATCAATGAAACCAAAAGCTGGTTCTTTGAGAAGATAAAATTGGTAACCCTTTAGCCAGATTCATTACAAAATAAATGAAGAGGACACAAATCAACTGAATCAGAAATGAAAAAGAAGTTACAATGGACACCTCAGAAATACAAAGGATCATAAGAGACTACCACAAGCAACTATATGCTAATAAAAAGGAAAACCTAGAAGAAATGAACAAATTCTTAGAAAGGTACAAACTTCCAAGACAGAGCCAAGGAGAAATAGAGAATATGAACAGGCCAATCACAGGTAATGAAATTGAAACTGTGATTAAATATCTTCCAACAAACAAAAGTTCAGGACCAGATGGTTTCACAGGCGAATTCTATCAAATATTCAGAGAAGAGTTAACACCTATCATTCTCAAACTCTTCCAAAATATAGCAGAGGGAGGAAAAATCTCAAGCTAATTCTACAAGCCCACCATCACCCTGATACCGAAACCAGACAAAAATACCACAGAAAAAAAAGAAAATTACAGGGCAATATTACTGAAGAACATAGACGCAAACATCCTCAACAAAATACTAGCAAATAGAATCCAACAACACATGGGAAGGATCATACACTGTGATCAAGAGGGATTTATGCCAGGAATGCAAGGATTCTTCAATATGTGCAAATCAATCAATGTGATACACCATATTAACAAATTGAAAAATAAAAACCATATGATCATCTCAATAGATGCAGAAAAAGCTTTTGACAAAATTTAACATCCATGTATGATAAGAACTCTCCAGAAAGTGGGCATAGAGGGAACATACCTCAACATAATAAAGGCCATATATGACAAACTCACAGCAAACGTCATTCTTAATGATGAAACCCTGAAAGGATTTCCTCTAACATCAGGAAAAAGACAAGGATATCCACTCTTGCCACTATTATTTAACATAGTTTTGGAAGTCCTAGCCATGGAAATCAGGAAGAAAAAGATATAAAAGGAATCCAAATTGGAAAAGAAAAAGTAAACCTGTCATTGGTTGCAGATGACATGATAGGATACTTAGAAAAATAATAAAATGCTACTAGAAAACTACAAGAGCTCATTATTGAATTTTGTAAAGTAGCAAGATACAAAATTAATACACAGAAATCCCTTGCATTACAATAAACTAACAACGAAAGATCAGACAGCGAAATTAAGGAAATAATCCCATTTACAATCTCAACAAAAAGAAGAAAATAACTAGGAATAAACCTACCTAAGGAGGCAAAAGACCTATACTGAGAAAACTATAAGATACTGATGAAAGTCATCAAAGATCACACAAACAGATGGAGAGATATACCATGTTCTTAGATTGGAAGAATCAATATTGTGAAAATGATTATAGCCCAAAGCAATCTACAGATTCAGTGCAATCTCTATCAAATTACCAATGGCATTTTTCTCAAAATTAGAACAAATTTTTACAATGTGTATGGAAACACAAAAAAACCAAAATAGGCAAAGCCATCATGCAGAAGAAAAACGTACCTTGAGGAATCAGGTTCCCTGACTTCAAACTTTACTATAAAGCTACAGTAATCAGACAGTACGGTACTAGCACAAAAATAGAAATATAGATCAATGGAATTAGATAGAAAACCCAGAGAAAAGCTCACACACCTATGGTCACCTAATCTATGACAAAGGGTGCAAGAATATAGAGTGGAAGAATGACAGCAGCTTCAATAAGTGGTGCTGGGAAAACTGGACAACTACATGTAAAAGAATGAAATTAGAACACTCCCAAACACCATACACAACAATAAACTCAAAATGGATTAAAGAACTAAACGTAAAGCCAGACACTCTAAAACTCTTAGAGGAAAACATAGGCATAACACTCTTTGACATAAATGGCAAGATCTTTTTTGATGCACTTCCTAGAATTATGAAAATAAAAACAAAAATATAAAAATGGAATCTAATTCAACTTAAAATCTTTTCAACATCAAAGGAAACCATAAAGAAAACAAAAAGACAACCCTCAGAATGGGAGAAAGTATTTCTAAATGAAGCAACTGACAGGGGATTAATCTCCAAATTATATTGTACAAACAGCTCATACAGCTCAATATCAACAAAATCAAATAACCCAATCCAAAAGTGGGTAGATCTAAATAGACATTTCTCCAAAGAGAATGGAAGTTCCTTAAAAAACTAAAAATAGAGCTACCATATGATTCAGCAATCCCACTCAAGGGCATATATCCAATGAAAACCATAATTTAAAAAGATACATGCATCCCAATTTTCATTGCAACACTATTTACAATAGACAGGATATGGAAGCAACCTAAATGTCCATCAACAGAGATATGGATAAAGAAGATGTGCTACATATATACAATGGAATATTACTCAGCCATAAGAAAGAATGAAATAGGATCATGAGGAAGAAGATGGCGGAAGAGTGAGAGGCAGAGATCACCTTTCTCCCCGCAGATATCAGAAATACATCTACACGTGGAACTGCTCCTATAGAATACCTACTGAGGACCCTGGGAAGATGGCGGAAGAGTAAGACGTGGAGATCACCTTCCTCCCCACAGATACATCAGAAATTCATCTACACGTGGAACAACTCCTACAGAACACCTACTGAACGCTGACAAAGGACCTCAAACCCCCCAAAAGGCAAGAAACTCCCCACATACCTGGGTAGGGCAAAAGAAAAAAGAATAAATAGAGACAAAAGGATAGGGATGGGACCTGCACCAGTGGGAGGGAGCCGTGAAGGAGGAAAGGTTTCCACACACTAGAAGCCCCTTCGTGGGCGGAGACTGCAGGTGGCAGAGGGGGAAGCTTCGGAGTAGCGGAGGAGAGCACAGCAACAGGGGTGTGGAGGGCAAAGTGGAGAAATTTCGGCACAGAGTATCGGTGCCCTCAGGCACACACCAGCCCGAGAGGCTTGTCTGCTCGGCCGCCGGGGCGGGCGGGGCTAGGAGTGAGGCTCGGGTATCGGCTTTCATTCGGAGCGCAGGGAGAGGACTGGGGCTGGCGACAGGAAGAGAGCCTGAAGGGGTTAGTGCACCACGGCTAGCCCGGAGGGAGTCCGGGAAAAGGGTCTGGGGCTGCCAAAGAGGCAAGAGGCTTTTTCTTCCCTTTTGTTTCCTGGTGCGCGAGGAGAGGGCATTAAGAGGGCTGCTTTGGGAAGAGCTGGAGACGGGCACGAGCCGCGGCTAAAGGCGCAGACCCAGGAGAAGGGCGTGGGACGCTGGGGCTGCTGCTGCTGCCGCCGCCGCGGGGCCTGTGTGCAAGCGCGGGTCACTGTCCGCCCCGCCTCCGGGGGGCCTGTGCACCCCACCACTGCCGGGTTCCTGGGACCTGGGGACGGCTTTCCCGGGAAAGCGCACGGAGCGCCTCGGTCTGGTGCAACGTCACACCGGCCTCTGCCGCCGCAGGCCCGCCCCACACTGCACGCCCCTCCCTCCCCTCTGCCTGAGTGAGCCAGAGCCCCCGAATCAGCGGCTCCTTTAAACCCGTCCTGTCTGAGCGAAGAACGGACGCCCTCGGGCGACCTACGTGCAGAGGCGGGGCCCGGTCCAAGGCTGAGACCCGGGAGCGTTGAGAGCAGAGACAGGGAAGTCTCTCTGTGCAGCCTCGGAGGCAGCGGATTAAAGCTCCACGGTCCACTTGATGTGCCCTGCGTCTGTGGAGTGCATGAATGGACAGCGAATCATCCCAAATTGAGGAAGTGGACTTTGAGGACAAGATTTAAGATTTCCCCCCCTTTTCCTCTTTTTACAATGAACTATCCCAAATTAAGGAGGTGGACTTAGCAAGATTTCAGACTTCTCGCCCTTTTCCTCTTTTTACAACGAAGTATGCCAAATTGAGGAGGTGGACTTGGAGAGCAAGATTTTTGATTTTTCCCCTTGCTCTCTTTTTGTGAATGTGTATGTGTATTCTTCTGTGTAAGATTCTCTCTGTATAGCTTTGTTTCCACCATATGTCCCAGGGTTCTATCTGTCCGTTTTTTTTTCAATAATAACTTTTTAATTTTAATAACGCTAGTGTATATCATACTTTATTCTATTTTACTTTACCTGCTGTTTCTTTTTTTCCTACCTTCCCTTCCTCTCTCCCTCTCTCTGCCCCTCCTTTCCTTCTTTCTCTCTTTCCTTCCTTCCTCCCTCCCTCCCTCCCTTCTTCATTTCACTCTTTCTTTTTCTTTCCTTCCTCCCTCCCTCCTGTCTTTCATTCCTCCTCCCTCCCTCCCACCCCTCTTCCTTTCACTTTCTTTTTCTTTCCTTCCTCCCTCCCTCCCTCCTGTCTTTCTTTCTCTCTTTCTTTCTTTCCTTCCCCCCTCCCTCCCTTCTTCCATTCACTCTTCTTTTTCCTTTCATTCCTCCCTCTCTCCCTCCTTTCTTTCTTTCTTTCTTTCCATCCTTCCTCCCTCCCTCCCTCCTTTCTCTCTTTCTTCCTTCCTTCCTTCCTTCCTTCCTTTCTTTCACTCTCTCTTTTGTTCTTCTACTACTTCTTTCTTTCTACTTTTTCTCCCTTTTATTCTGAGCCGGGTAGATGAAAGGCTCTTGGTGCTGCAGCCAGGAGTTAGTGCTGTGCCTCTGAAGTGGGAGAGCCAACTTCAGGACACGGGTCCACAAGAGACCTCCCAGCTCCACATAATATCAAGCAACGAAAATCTCCCAGAGATCTCCATCTCAACACCAGCACCCAGCTTCAGTCAACGACCAGCAAGCTACAGTGCTGGTCACCCTATGCCAAGCAACTAGCAAGGCAGGAACACAACACCACCCATTAACAGAGGGGCTGCCTAAAAACATAAAAAGGCCTCAGGCACCCCAAAACACAACACCAGACGTGGACCTGTCCACCAGAAAGACAAGATCGAGCCTCAACCACCAGAACACAGGCATTAGTCCCCCCCACCAGGAAGTCTACAAAACCTACTGAAACAACCTTAGCCATCGGGGACAGACAACAAAAACAACGGGAACTACGAATCTGCAGCCTGCAAAAAGGAGACCTCAAACCCAGTAACATAAGCAAAATGAGAAGACAGAAAAACACACAGCAGGTGAAGGAGCAAGATAAAAACCTACCAGACCTAACAAATGAAGAGGTAATAGGCAGTCTACCTGAAAAAGAATTCAGAATAATGATAGTAAAGCTGATCCAAGATTCTATTTCCAAGATCCAAAATCTTGGAAATAGAATAGACAAAATGCAAGAAACAGTTAACAAGGACCTAGAAGAACTAAAGATGAATCAAGCATCGATTAAAAACACAATAAATGAAATGAAAAATACTCTAGATGGGATCAAAAGCAGAAAAACTGAGGCAGAAGAACGGATAAGTGAGGTGGAAGATAAAATAGTGGAAATAACTGATGCAGAGTAAAATAAAGAAAAAAGAATGAAAAGAAAAGAGGACAGTCTCAGAGACCTCTGGGACAACATTAAATGCACCAACATTCGAATTATAGGAGTTCCAGAAGAAGAAGAGAAAAAGAAAGGGACTGAGAAAATATTTGAAGAGATTATAGTTGAAACCTTCCCTAATATGGGAAAGGAAATAATCAAGTCCAGGAGGCAGAGAAAGTCCCATACAGAATAAATCCAAGGAGAAATACGCCAAGACACATATTAATCAAACTGTCAAAAATTAAAAACAAAGAAATCATATTAAAAGCAGCAAGGGAAAAACAACAAATAACTCACAAGGGAATCCCCATCAGGTTATCAGCTGACCTCTCAGCAGAAACTCTACAAGCCAGAAGGGAGTGGCAGGACATAATTAAAGTGATGAAGGAGAGAAACCTGCAACCAAGATTACTCTACCCAGCAAGGATCTCATTCAGAATTGATGGAGAAATTAAAACGTTTACAGACAAACAAAAGCTGAGAGAGTTCAGCACCACTAAACCAGCTTTGCAACAAATGCTAAAGGAACTTCTCTAGGCAAGAAACACAACAGAAGGAATATACCTACAATAACGAACCCAAAGCAATTAAGGAAATGGTAATAGGAATATACATATCAATAATTACCTTAAAAGTAAATGGACTAAATGCTCCCACCGAAAGACACAGATTGGCTGAATGGATAAGAAAACAAGATCCATATATATGCTGTCTACAAGAGACCCACTTCAGACCTAGAGACACATACAGACTGAAAGTAAGGGGATGGAAAAAGATATTCCATGCAAATGGAAATCAAAAGAAAGCTGGAGTAGCAATTCTCGTATCAGACGAAATAGACTTTAAAATAAAGACTATTAGAAGAGACAAAGAAGGACACTACATAATGATCAAGGGATCGATCCAAAAAGAATATATATCAATTGTAAATATTTATGCACCCAACATAGGAGCACCTCAATACATAAGGCAAATACTAAGATCCATAAAAGGGGAAATCGACAGTAACTCAATCATAGTAGGGGACTTTAACACCCCACTTTCACCAATGGACAGATCATCCAAAATGGAAATAAATAAGGAAGCACAAGCTTTAAATGATACATTAAACAAGATGGACTTAATTGATATTTATAGGACATTGCATCCCAAAACAACAGAATACACATTTTTCTCAAGTCCTTATGGAACATTCTCCAGGATAGATCATATCTTGGGTCACAAATCAAGCCTTGGTAAATTTAAGAAAATTGAAATGGTATCAAGTATCTTTTCTGAGCACAATGAGACTAGACATCAATTACAGGGAAAGATCTGTAAAAAATACAAACACATGGAGGCTAAACAATACACTACTCAATAACGAAGTGATCACTGAAGAAATCAAAGAGGAAATTAAAATATACATAGAAACACATGACAATGGAGACACGACGACCCAAAACCTATGGGACGCAGCACAAGCAGTTCTAAGGGGGAAGTTTATAGCAATAGAATCCCACCTTAAGAAACAGGAAACATCTCGAGCAAACAACCTGACCCTGCAACTCAAGCAATTAGAGAAAGAAAAACAAAAAACGCCCAAAGCTAGCAGAAGGAAAGAAATCATAAAGATCAGATCAGAAATAAATGAAAAAGAAATGAACGAAATGATAGCAAAGATCAATAAAACTAAAAGCTGGTTCTTTGAGAAGATAAACAAAATAGAAAAACCATTAGCCAGACTCATCAAGAAAAAAAGGCAGAAGACTCAAATAAATAGAATTAGAAATGAAAAAGGAGAAGTAACAACTGACACTGCAGAAATACAAAAGATCATTAGAGATTACTACAAGCAACTCTATGCCAATAAAATGGACAACCTGGAAGAAATGGACAAATACTTAGAAATGCACAACCTGCCAAGACTGAATCAGGAAGAAATAGAAAATATGAATAGACCAATCACAAGCACTGAAATTTAAACTGTGATTAAAAATCTTCCATCAAACAAAAGCCCAGGACCAGATGGCTTCACAGGCGAATTCTTTCAAACATTTAGAGAACAGCTAACACCGATCCTTCTCAAACTCTTCCAAACAATTTCAGAGGAAGGAACACTCCCAAACTCATTCTACGAAGCCACCATCACCTTGATACCAAAACCAGGCAAGGATGTCACAAAGAAAGAAAACTACAGGCCAAGTATCACAGATGAACATAGATGCAAAAATCCTCAACAAAATACTAGCAAACAGAATCCAACAGCACATTAAAAGGATCATACACCATGATCAAGTGGGTTTATTCCAGGAATGTAAGGATTCTTCAATATACGCAAATCAATCAATGTGATACACCATATTAACAAGTTGAAGGAGAAAAAACATATGATCATCACAATAGATGCAGAGAAAGCTTTCGACAAAATTCAACACCCATTTATGATAAAATCCCTGCAGAAAGTAGGCATAGAGGGAACTTTCCTCAACATAATAAAGGCCATATATGACAAACCCACAGCCAACATCGTCCTCAATGGTGCAAAACTGAAACCATTTCCACTAAGATCAAGAATAAGACAAGGCTGCCCACTCTCACCACTCTTATTCAACTTAGTTTTGGAAGTTTTAGCCACAGCTATCAGAGAAGAAAGAGAAATAAAAGGAATCCAAATTGGAAATGAAGAAGTAAAGCTGTCACTGTTTGCAGATGACATGATACTATACATAGAGAATCCTAAAGATGCTACCAGAAAACTACTAGAGCTAATCAATGAATTTGGTAAAGTAGCAGGATACAAAATTAATGCACAGAAATCTCTGGCATTCCTGTACACTAATGATGAAAAATCTGAAAATGAAATCAAGAAAACACTCCCATTTACCATTGCAACAAAAAGAATAAAATATCTAGGAATAAACCTACCTAAGGAGACAAAAGACCTGTATGCAGAAAATTATAAGACACTGATGAAAGAAATTAAAGATGATACAAATAGATGGAGAGATATACCATGCTCCTGGATTGCAAGAATCAATACTGTGAAAATGACTCTACTACCCAAAGCAATCTACAGATTCAATGCAATCCCTATCAAACTACCACTGGCATTTTTCACAGAACTAGAACAAAAAATTTCAAAATTTGTTTGGAGAAACAAAAGACCCCGAATAGCCAAAGCAATCTTGAGAATGAAAAACGGAGCTGGAGGAATCAGGCTCCCTGACTTCAAACTATACTACAAAGCTACAGTAATCAAGTCAGTGTGGTACTGGTACAAAAACAGAAAGATAGATCAATGGAACAGGATAGAAAGCCCAGAGATAAACCCACGCACATATGGTCAACTTATCTTTGATAAAGGAGGCAGGAATGTACAGTGGAGAAAGGACAGCCTCTTCAATAAGTGGTGCTGGGAAAACTGGACAAGGACATGTAAAAGTAGGAGATTAGATCATTCCCTAACACCATACACAAAAATAAGCTCAAAATGGATTAAAGACCTAAATGTAAGGCCAGAAACTATCAACCTCTTAGAGGAAAACATAGGCAGAACACTCTATGACATAAATCACAGCAAGATCCTTTTGGACCCACCTCCTAGAGAAATGGAAATAAAAACAAAGATAAACAAATGGGACCTAATGAAACTTCAAAGCTTTTGCACAGAAAAGGAAACCATAAATAAGACAAAAAGACAACCCTCTGAATGGGAGAAAATATTTACAAATGAAGCAACTGACAGAGGATTAATCTCCAAAATTTACAAGCAGCTCATGCTGCTGAAAAACAAAAAAACAAAAACCCAATCCAAAAATGGGCAGAAGACCTAAATAGACATTTCTCCAAAGAAAATATGCAGATTGCCAACAAACACATGAAAGTCTGGTCAACATCATTAATCATTAGAGAAATGCAAATCAAAACTACAATGAGATATCATCTCACACCAGTCAGAATGACCATCATCAAAATAATTTATAAACAATAAATGCTGGAGAGGGTGTGGAGAAAAGGGAACACTCTTGCACTGCTGGTGGGAATGTAAATTGATACAGCCACTCTGGAGAATGGTAGGGAGTTTCTTTTAAAATCTACAAATAGAACTAACATACGACCCAGCAATCTCACTATTGGGCATATGCCCTGAGAAAACCATAATTCAAAAGAGTCATGTACCAAAATGTTCATTACAGCTGTATTTGTAATAGCCAGGAGATGGAAGCAACCTTAAGTGTCCATCATCGGATGAATGGATAAAGAAAATGTGGCACATATATACAATGGAATATTTCTCAGCCATAAAAAGAAAAGAAATTGAGTTATTTGTAGTGAGCTGGATGGAAGTATAGTCTGTCATACAGAGTGAAGTAAGTCAGAAAGAGAAAGAAAATTCCGTATGCTAACACATATATATGGAATCTAAGAGAAAAATGTCATGAAGAACCTAGGTATAAGATCGGAATAAATACACAGACCTACTTGAGAATGGACTTGAGGATATGGGGAGGGGGAAGGGTACGCTGTGACAAAGCGAGAGAGAGGCATGGACATATATACAGTACCAAACATAAGGTAAATAGATTGTGGGAAGCATCTGCATAGCACAGGGAGATCAGCTCGGAGGGGTGGGATAGGGAGGGTGGGAGGGAGGGAAGTGCAAGAGGGAAGAGATATGGGAACATATGTATATTTATAACTGATTCACTTTGTTATAGAGCAGAAACTAATACACAATTGTAAAGCAATTATACTCCAATAAAGATGTTAAAAAATAAAATAATAAAATATATTTATTAAAATAAAAATAATTAAAAATTTAAAAATTAAAAAGTAATTTAAAAAAAGAAAGAAAGAACAACCAAACCAAAAAAACAAATCCACTAGTGATAACAAGCACTAAAATCTATACTAAAAGTTAAAAAAAGACAGAACGCTTGGAGAAATGATAAATGAAAGCTATGCATAGAAAATCATACAGAGAAGCATACACATACACACGAAAAGAGAAAAAGAAAAAAATATATATATAAGAAAAAAAGAGAGAGCAACCAAATCAATAAACAAATCTACCAATGATAATAAACTCTAAATACTAAACTAAGATAAACATAAAACCAGAAATAAATTAGATGCAGAAAGCAAACCCCAAGTCTAGAGTTGCTCCCAAATTCCACCGTCTCAATTTTGGGATGATTCATTGTCTATTCAGGTATTCCAGGGATGCAGGTACATCAAGTTGATTGTGGAGATTTAATCCACTGCTCCAGAGGCTGCTGGGAGAATTTTCCATTTCTCTTCTTTGTTTCCACAGCTCCTGGGTTTCAGCTTTGGATTTGGTCCCACCTCTGCGTGTAGGTCGCTTGAGGGCATCTGTTCCCCACCTAGACAAGACGGGTTAAGGTATTTTATTCTTTAGAATAAACCATGCTTTTATTTTACTCTTTATGTCCTGTGATTTATTTTTTGACTGAAAATTGGGCATTATAATATTATAATATGGTAAATCTGGAAATGATTGTCTCTCTTCCCCTGAGCTTACTGTTATATTTTTTAGATTATTTAAGACTGTAGTACTCAATTATTTTTATCATTTTCACACACTTATTTTTTGAAGACTATTTCTTGTCAGGGTGATCATTGATCTCTGTTTCATTAGCTTGGTTTCAACTCTTTTGACAAATATTTCCCTGAGGTAAGGAATCAAGAAAAGCAAAAGAAAACAAAGAAAAGAATACAACATAGAGATTGATAGAAGATAGATAGAAAGATGAGGGAGAGAAAGAATGAGAGAGCGAGATACAACAGCCACATTTTCCATTCTTTAGAGAAAAACAGTTTCAGGATACTCATTCAGCACTTCACTAGGCATTCACTGAACTTAGGAATATGCTATCAGTGGAAAAAAACTTCTATGTATTTTCTAAAACGTGTATTTGTTGGACGTGTACATATTCCATCAAAAGTGTGGTTGTTACTGAATGGGCTAAATTCATCAAAATTCTTATTCCAGACTCTTCTTAAGACTTAGGTAGTATAATCTTTGCCTTCACCTGGAATCTTCACTCTGTTGTCTATGGGTCTGTATGCATCTTGTATTATTTAGGGCACTACACATAACTTCCAGAGTGGAGGGTAATTATACAAAACAAATATTAGTGGTTTGTTCCCAATTCTGGTAGCCCCCAAGACAGATTGGAACATAATAATTTACAAAATGAAATTAACAAAAATTTATGAATGACAACTGATTTGGTTCTACTACCAGCTCAAGAACAGGTTTGAAAGACATGAGACTAGTAAGAGCTACCTGGGAATGGTAAAATCTGTCAGGCCATCTGAAAGGTCACCCTTGCAAAGGACATGACAACTCACTATCAAGAACAGGTTTCTAAGTTCCCTCTTGTGATCTAACAGCATTGTATAAGCACAAGTCACCACACACCTCAGTCTTTAAGGACTTCCTGCACTCCAGGAACAAACGCCATCCAGGATTATCTTAGCACACGTTGCAACAAACAAATACCTGCATTCCTTATAAGAACAGCATCTTCCAAGTAGCCATCACATTGAACATGCATCTCCAAGCTCCACTTAAAAAACCGTATACAAACGATAGGTTTTAAACTCACACCACTCATCACTGCAGGTGTCGCAACACTTGGTATGACCTCCTATTGTTGACGGAACTCTCTTGGGAGAAACGCTTTCAGACCCATATCTGTCTACATAGGGCTTCATGTTGTAAGGCTTAATAGTGATATGCATCGACTTGCTAGATTGCTGCTAGTCTCCTGAGATTGCTCCATGTGTGGAGAGTGTTTTAAGGGAGGTTATACCCCACATTGGAAGGGGAAGAATAGGACAGAAGACACTACGTGTTCCCCCAAGCCAGGGTCAAGTTCCCTATATACAGAACAAAGAAAGCATTTGGAATTTCCTTAATCTAGGCTGTCAGGTACACAAACCATTCACCCTGTGAGAAAATGCCTTTGCATGCACTCTGAAATGCTGTCATTCCAAATCACCTTGAGAAACACGGAGCTTAACACTATTTGAATGAACTGGTGATTGGCGTGCTGGGAAAAGGGGCACAAACCTTTCAGAACTTGCTTGGAAGAAGCTGGATAAGAACTGGACAATCCCGAAAGAATCGTGGGTATCACAGTGCTTTCATCTAGCTCGTCAGCTGCACGTGCACATCCCATCAGGGGAATGAGCATGGCCATTCTTTCCACATAAGGCTTCTTTTATTCCCTTTCGAACATGGAAGACCAAACTTGGGGCAGCATGAAGGCACCTCTGAGACAGTGCTATTTCCAGGTGTCCCAAATAATTGGCTCCTTGTCTGGAACTCTGTGGCTAAACTCCAAATCCAGAAGTGGCCAAATGCATAACCCACAGTTCACCAGCTCAAAGGGCACACCAATTTCCCATAAGGAGGACACTTTTGCCAGGCCATCAGTAAGGTTTTGCCAAACAGGTGGCTTCACACACCCCGCCAGGCACAGGGGCACATGTCGGTTATCCAAATGTGGAGTTCGGGTACGTAGACGAAACCACCCAGTGCATGACACATTCAGTATGGGAGCACTCCAGGTATTTCTATCAGCCTGCATCACTTTTCTCTCCTATAGCCCGTAATAGACTTCTGCACTCTTCTAGGAGCAACACGTTTCAACATGCCCTCTGTTGAAGGCATGAGCCTCTTTTTGCCCATTGGACTAGAGCCCACTTTGTTAACTTCGATCAGTTCCCAAAGCCCTAAGAGAAAGTGTGTCTGGGTTTGGAAGTTTTGACAGTAATCACTGCATTTGTCCCACAGGAAGGATTGCTTCTGGTCACTAAAAGAGCACTCTTGGGAAACCTTGATTCTAAGAGCTGACATCAAAGGAATTCCATTCTTTAGGAAAGTTTTCATGGTATGAGGGTGGAGAAAGCACAGCTGCCTCTGGGCCTGAGGTCCCTGCATGTGTGGAGTTTCAAGTCAAAGGCAGGCACATCTCCAAAAGCTCGGTGGAGAAACCTCTGAAATGACCCAGATTTTGCCTCGGTCACTAGGCTCAGAGGTCAAGGACTGAACAAAATTTTTGTTCCACGTGGGCCGTCCACCTATAGAGTGAAATAAACACACTTTGCAGAGGTTGGCAATCAACACCTGGCCAAGTGCCTTGAAAACCTTTAGCACACTGTGGGCTTCAGAACCAAGACCTTAGTGTGACTTATGGGAGGCTCTGTGCAAACCGGGTACCACAGTTTGCACATAGGATTCACTACATTCTAGACACTTGGCCTATGCGTTTACTGCACGGAAAGCAAGATAGTATACCATTGCTTCTGCACGGCCCACCTCAGTCATATGAATTTCTGAGCTGGGGAGAAAATTGTTTCCCATAGCTCATGGGAAAGACCTCCCTCGTAATGGACTTGAGGACACAGTGCCAGGAAGAGTTTTCAACACTCCCTCCTGTGATCTGAACCATTTGTGTGAACACAAGTAACCTCAATCCTCAGTCCATAGGACTTATCTCTTTCAAGGAACAAACATGAACCCAGGATTTCGTTCCCACATGCAGCGATGAACCAACCCCTGCTTTCAATGTAGGAGCAGCACCTTCCAACTTGCTTTTAAAAGGCTTTCTTGACCCGTACCCTTGAGCAACATTTGCTACACTCCACTTCCAAGAAGCATGTACAAATGATAAATTTTAACTCACAGCACTCATCAACGCAGGAGTCACTGCACTCGGTATGACCTTCTATTGTTGAAGGCACCCTCTTGGGCAAAAGTTTGCAGAACCATCTGTCTCCACAGGCCTTCGTATTGGAAATCTGCAAGGCTTCTTTATGTTGTGCGTCAACCAGCTTTCTCCTGCTATTCTCTTTAGATGGCTCTATGTGAGCAAAGCGTTTTAAGGGAGCCAATGCACCACAGTGAGAGAGGATATCTGTGACAAAAGACACTATGTGCTCGCCCGACCTGGGTCTTATTCGCCATAAACTGAATGAAATCTGCATATGAAACTTTCTTCATCTAGACTGTCAGGTACACATCCAATTTGCTCTGTGAGAAACTTCCTTCCTATGCAGTCTGAAAGGCTGTCTTACCATATCACCTTAAGAAACATTGTACATAGCACTGTTTGAATGAACTGGTGGTTGGCGTGTTGGCAAAAGGGGCGAAAATTTTTCAGAACCTGCTTGGAACAAGCTGGATGAGAACTGGCCAATCCCAAAAGAATAGTGGGTATCACATTGCTTTCCTCTGTCTCGTCAGTTGCACATGCACATCCCATTGTGGAAACGAGAATGGCTGTGCTTTCCACACAAGGCTTCTTTTGTTCCATTCTGAATATGGAACACAGTGCTCAGGGCGGCATGAAGGTGCCTCTGTGATACTACTATTTCCAGGTTTCACAAATAATTTGATCCTTGTCTGGAACTCCATGGCTAAACTCCAAATCCAGAAAGGGTTAAATGCATAACATACTTTTCACCTAGCTTTAAGGGCACACACAAATTTCCCATAAGAGGGACACATTTGTGAGGGCATCAGTAAGGTTTTGCCAAACACTAGGCTTCACAAAGCCTGCCCGACCCAGGGGTACATGTCTATTCTGATACGTGGGTTCGGGTAGGTAGAAGAAACAGCCCAGACCATGACATTTTCAGTATGGGACAACTCCAGGGATTTCTACCAGCCTGCCTCATGTTTCTATCCTATAGCCCGTAACGGACTTCTGCAATCCTTCTAGGAAAAATACGTTTCAACATCACCTCTGTTGAGGGGCACAAGCTTCTTTTCACCCGTGGAACTTGAGCCCACTTTGTTAGCTTCGCTCAGTTTCAAAAGACCTAAGAGATAGAGAGTCTGGGTTTGGAAGGTGTGAAAGTAATTGTTGCATGTGTCCCACACGAGGAAGAGAATCTGGTCACTGAAGGAGCACTCTCGGGAAACCGTTCTTTCGAGAGCTGACATCAAAATGATCCCGTTCCTAAGGACAGTCTTTATGGTATGAGGGTGGAGAAAGCAAAAGATGCCCCTGAGACTGAAGTCCCTACTTTTAAGGAGATTCAAGTCAATGGTTGGTGCCTCTCCAAAAGCTTGGTGGAGAAGTCCCTGAAATGACCCAGTTTCTGCCTCTGCCACGAAGCTCAGGGGTCAAGGAGTGAAAGAAATTTTTGTTCCACATGGGTGGACTACCTACAGAGTGAAATTACCATACTTTGCAGAGGGGGGGCAACCAGAAGGTGGCAAAGTGCCTTTAAAAGCATTTGCAATATGTGGGCTTCAGAACCAAGCCCATAGCGTGACTAATGGGAGCCCCGTTGCAAACCGGGTGGCACAATTCTCGCCTAGGTTTCACTGCATTCTAGACACATGGCCTATGTACTTCCAGAACGGAAAGCAACATGGATTTACTATTGCTTCCATCCGGCCCACCTAAGTCATATGCATTTCTGAGATGGGGAAAACACGTTTTCCATGCCATGGGGAAGGCATTCTTTGCAAAGGACTTCAGCACACAGTGCCAAGAAAAGCTTGCAATGTTCCCCCCTGTTATGGGAAGGGCTTTGTGTAAACAGAGTTCACCTCAAGCCTCACTCAGTAAGGACGTCCTGCATTCAAGGAACAAACAGGAACCCAAGAATTTTTTCTCACACGCAGCAATGAACCAACACCTGCCTTCAATTCAGGAGCAGTACTCTGCAACTTGATGTTGAAAGGCATTCTCGTCCCGTCCACTTGAGCACGCTTTGCTACACTCCAGTTGCAAGAAGAATGTACAAATGATACGTTTTAACTCACAGCATTCATCACCACAGGTGTCACTGCACACCGTATGACCCTCTAGTTTTGAAGGAACTCTCTTGGGCGATATGCTTGCAGACCCAATTGTCTCCACAGGGCTTCATATTGGAAATCTGCAAGGCTTCTTTGTGATGTGCGTCAACATGCTTTCTCCTGCTATTCTCTTTAGATGGCTTTATGTGAGCAAAGTGTTTTAAGGGAGCTGATGCATCACAGTGCCAGAGGATGTCCGTGAAAAAAGACACAATAGGCTCCCACAATCTGGATCTATTTCCCCATAAACTGAAAGATATCTGAATATGAAATTTTCTTCATCTAGTCTGTCAAGCACTAGTCCCATTCACCCTGTGAGAAACTCTTTCTTATGCAGTCTGAAAAGCTGTCATTCCAAATCCCCTTGAGAAACTCGGAGCATAGCACTGTGTTAATGAACTAGTTTCTGAAGTGTTCAGAAAGGGCCGCAACATTTTAGATAATGCTTGGAGCAAGCTGGTTGAGAAGAGGCCAATCCCAAGGAATCGTGGGTATCATAATGCTCTCCTGTAGCTCATCAGTTGCCCGTGCACTTCCCATCTAGAGCCAAACTTCCGGACTTTGCACCCCAGGAATTTTTTTTACTCCAATTTGAAAACGGAACACAGAGCTCAAGGCAGCATGACAACACCTCCGCGAAAGGGCAATTTCCAGGTCTCCAAATAACTGGCTCATTGTCTTGAACTCAAAGGCAAAACTCCAAATCAAGGAACGACACTGCTTATAGCAAAATTATCACCTACCTGAAAAGGAATATAACAATTTTCCATAAGCAAAACACATTTCCCACGACATCAGTAGGCTTTTACCAAACAAGTGGCTTCACTCAGGCTTCCATGCAACTGGGAACATGTGTGTCAGTGATACATTAGCTTAGATTATGTACAAGAAACCACCAGGTGCATGACGGTTTTGCTACGGACCACTGCAGGCACTTCTATCAGCGGTCATCACGTTTCTAGCCTATAGCCAGAAACAGACTTCTGCATTCTTTCTGCAGCAACAGGAAGCACCCTGGCATCTGTTGAGAGGCATGAGACTCTTGTCACGCATTGGAGTTGAGCCCACTTTGTTACATTCGCAAAGCTTCCAAAGACCACAGAGATAGAGTGTCCGGGTTGGGAAGGTTCCAGAGGAACCGCTTCATGTTTCCCACAGGCAGGGTGGATTCTGGTCACTAAAGGAGCACTCTCAGGACATCTTGGATCCGAGAGCGGACAACAGAGGGGTCCCGTTACTTAGGAACTGTTTCATGTTAGGACGGTGCACACAGCATCGTCTTCCCTGGGCCGGAGTTCACTGCTTCTGTGCAGCTTCATGTCAAATGCCAGTGCCTCCGCCAACATTTGGTGGAGCAGCCTGTGAAATGACACCGCTTTTGCCTCTGCCACTAGTCTCCTGGTCGAAAGTGTGAACGCAATTTGTGTTTCCAAGTGGGAAGACCCACTACAGAGTTCACTTACCGTACACTGCCGAGTTGGGCACCCAGCCCATGGCCAAGTGCATTTAAAAGGTTTCCATCGTACGGTTTTCAGAATGAGCCGTAAGCGCCCCCTGACGGATCGGAGCCCCCGAGCAACCCGGGTAGCACACTCTTCCCCTAGGTTACACTGTGTTCAAGAACCTAGGGCTCTATGCTTCCTGCAGGGAAAGCCACCTGGTATGCCCATGTTTCCCTGCGACCCACCGCCTCATGAGACTTTCTGAGCTGGAGAGCCAATCAGTTCTCCATGCGGTGGCCAAGGCCCCCTCTGCAATGGACTTGAGGCCACCGTGCCAAGACCTTTTTACCGTGTTCCCTGCTGGGGTCGGAACTGATTAGTGAGAACACTGGACACCTCAAGGCTCACGCTCCAAGGACTTCCCGCATGCAACGAGCAAACACGCACCAAGGGCTTCTTTGTCGCCCAGAGCGAAGAACAAAGCCGGGAATCCCATGTAGAACGAGCACCCTGCAACTTGAGCCGGGAAGGCTTTGTCGTCCCGTCCCCTTGAGCAGCCTTTGCCACACTCCACTTCCAAGGAGCATGTACGAACGAAACGTTTTACCCTCACAGCACTCTACGCCGCAGGCCTCCCTGCGCTCGGTGTGACCTCTGGTTTTGAACGAACCGTCTTGGGTGAAACGCTTTCAGACCCCTCTGTCTCCACAGGGCTTGGTGTTGGAACTCTGCAAGGCTACGCTGCGATGTGCGTCAAACTGATTTCCACAGCCCATCTGTTTATGTGGCCCAGTGGTAGCAAAGCCTTTGAAGGGAAGCGATGCAGCACAGTGTCACAGGATGTATTGGACCAAAGACACCATGTGCTCGCCTGACATCTATCCTGTGCCCAATCCACTGCCTGTGAGATTTTCTTCAACTAGCCTGTCAGGTACACATCCCGTTTACCTTTGTGAGAAACTCCTTGCCTATGCGGTCTGCAAAGCTCTCCTCCCAAATCCCCTTGAGAACCTCGGAGCGTAGCTCTCTCTGTGTGAAGGCCCTTTTGTGTGGCGTGTTGAGAAACGGGGCGCAAGCCTTTCAGAGCCTGCTTGGAAGAACCTGGATGAGCACTGAGCAATCCCCAAGAATTGTGGGTATGCTACTGCTCTCGTCTAGCTCGTCCGCTGCACGTGCACCTCCCGTCCAGGGCCAACCGTCCGTGCTTTGAACCCCATCCTCCTTTTACTCCCATTATTTATACGGAACACAGAGCTCGGGGCAGCATGAAGACACCTCTGCGAAAGTGATGTTCCAGATCTCCAGAAGAGTTGGCTCCTTGTTGTGCACTCCATGGCAAAATTCTCAATCCAGAAAAGGCAGTTCACGTGACATACCTATCAGCTACCTGGAAAGGAACCTAACTGTTTCCTATAAGCGGGGCACATTTTCCAGGCCATCCATAGGGTTCTGCCCCAAACGTGGCTTCACACACCTGCCACGCCCAGGGGCACATGTCCGTGACCCATACATGTGGTTTGGCTACGGAGAGGAAACCACCAGGTGCATGCCGCTTTCCCTACAGACCACTGCAGGCATTTTGATCAGCGGTCATCACGTTTCTAGCCTATAGCCAGAAACAGACTTCTGCATTCTTTCTGCAGCAACAGGAAGCACCCTGGCATCTGTTGAGAGGCATGAGACTCTTGTCACGCATTGGAGTTGAGCCCACTTTGTTACATTCGCAAAGCTTCCAAAGACCACAGAGATAGAGTGTCCGGGTTGGGAAGGTTCCAGAGGAACCGCTTCATGTTTCCCACAGGCAGGGTGGATTCTGGTCACTAAAGGAGCACTCTCAGGACATCTTGGATCCGAGAGCGGACAACAGAGGGGTCCCGTTACTTAGGAACTGTTTCATGTTAGGACGGTGCACACAGCATCGTCTTCCCTGGGCCGGAGTTCACTGCTTCTGTGCAGCTTCATGTCAAATGCCAGTGCCTCCGCCAACATTTGGTGGAGCAGCCTGTGAAATGACACCGCTTTTGCCTCTGCCACTAGTCTCCTGGTCGAAAGTGTGAACGCAATTTGTGTTTCCAAGTGGGAAGACCCACTACAGAGTTCACTTACCGTACACTGCCGAGTTGGGCACCCAGCCCATGGCCAAGTGCATTTAAAAGGTTTCCATCGTACGGTTTTCAGAATGAGCCGTAAGCGCCCCCTGACGGATCGGAGCCCCCGAGCAACCCGGGTAGCACACTCTTCCCCTAGGTTACACTGTGTTCAAGAACCTAGGGCTCTATGCTTCCTGCAGGGAAAGCCACCTGGTATGCCCATGTTTCCCTGCGACCCACCGCCTCATGAGACTTTCTGAGCTGGAGAGCCAATCAGTTCTCCATGCGGTGGCCAAGGCCCCCTCTGCAATGGACTTGAGGCCACCGTGCCAAGACCTTTTTACCGTGTTCCCTGCTGGGGTCGGAACTGATTAGTGAGAACACTGGACACCTCAAGGCTCACGCTCCAAGGACTTCCCGCATGCAACGAGCAAACACGCACCAAGGGCTTCTTTGTCGCCCAGAGCGAAGAACAAAGCCGGGAATCCCATGTAGAACGAGCACCCTGCAACTTGAGCCGGGAAGGCTTTGTCGTCCCGTCCCCTTGAGCAGCCTTTGCCACACTCCACTTCCAAGGAGCATGTACGAACGAAACGTTTTACCCTCACAGCACTCTACGCCGCAGGCCTCCCTGCGCTCGGTGTGACCTCTGGTTTTGAACGAACCGTCTTGGGTGAAACGCTTTCAGACCCCTCTGTCTCCACAGGGCTTGGTGTTGGAACTCTGCAAGGCTACGCTGCGATGTGCGTCAAACTGATTTCCACAGCCCATCTGTTTATGTGGCCCAGTGGTAGCAAAGCCTTTGAAGGGAAGCGATGCAGCACAGTGTCACAGGATGTATTGGACCAAAGACACCATGTGCTCGCCTGACATCTATCCTGTGCCCAATCCACTGCCTGTGAGATTTTCTTCAACTAGCCTGTCAGGTACACATCCCGTTTACCTTTGTGAGAAACTCCTTGCCTATGCGGTCTGCAAAGCTCTCCTCCCAAATCCCCTTGAGAACCTCGGAGCGTAGCTCTCTCTGTGTGAAGGCCCTTTTGTGTGGCGTGTTGAGAAACGGGGCGCAAGCCTTTCAGAGCCTGCTTGGAAGAACCTGGATGAGCACTGAGCAATCCCCAAGAATTGTGGGTATGCTACTGCTCTCGTCTAGCTCGTCCGCTGCACGTGCACCTCCCGTCCAGGGCCAACCGTCCGTGCTTTGAACCCCATCCTCCTTTTACTCCCATTATTTATACGGAACACAGAGCTCGGGGCAGCATGAAGACACCTCTGCGAAAGTGATGTTCCAGATCTCCAGAAGAGTTGGCTCCTTGTTGTGCACTCCATGGCAAAATTCTCAATCCAGAAAAGGCAGTTCACGTGACATACCTATCAGCTACCTGGAAAGGAACCTAACTGTTTCCTATAAGCGGGGCACATTTTCCAGGCCATCCATAGGGTTCTGCCCCAAACGTGGCTTCACACACCTGCCACGCCCAGGGGCACATGTCCGTGACCCATACATGTGGTTTGGCTACGGAGAGGAAACCACCAGGTGCATGCCGCTTTCCCTACAGACCACTGCAGGCATTTTGATCAGCGGTCATCACGTTTCTAGCCTATAGCCAGAAACAGACTTCTGCATTCTTTCTGCAGCAACAGGAAGCACCCTGGCATCTGTTGAGAGGCATGAGACTCTTGTCACGCATTGGAGTTGAGCCCACTTTGTTACATTCGCAAAGCTTCCAAAGACCACAGAGATAGAGTGTCCGGGTTGGGAAGGTTCCAGAGGAACCGCTTCATGTTTCCCACAGGCAGGGTGGATTCTGGTCACTAAAGGAGCACTCTCAGGACATCTTGGATCCGAGAGCGGACAACAGAGGGGTCCCGTTACTTAGGAACTGTTTCATGTTAGGACGGTGCACACAGCATCGTCTTCCCTGGGCCGGAGTTCACTGCTTCTGTGCAGCTTCATGTCAAATGCCAGTGCCTCCGCCAACATTTGGTGGAGCAGCCTGTGAAATGACACCGCTTTTGCCTCTGCCACTAGTCTCCTGGTCGAAAGTGTGAACGCAATTTGTGTTTCCAAGTGGGAAGACCCACTACAGAGTTCACTTACCGTACACTGCCGAGTTGGGCACCCAGCCCATGGCCAAGTGCATTTAAAAGGTTTCCATCGTACGGTTTTCAGAATGAGCCGTAAGCGCCCCCTGACGGATCGGAGCCCCCGAGCAACCCGGGTAGCACACTCTTCCCCTAGGTTACACTGTGTTCAAGAACCTAGGGCTCTATGCTTCCTGCAGGGAAAGCCACCTGGTATGCCCATGTTTCCCTGCGACCCACCGCCTCATGAGACTTTCTGAGCTGGAGAGCCAATCAGTTCTCCATGCGGTGGCCAAGGCCCCCTCTGCAATGGACTTGAGGCCACCGTGCCAAGACCTTTTTACCGTGTTCCCTGCTGGGGTCGGAACTGATTAGTGAGAACACTGGACACCTCAAGGCTCACGCTCCAAGGACTTCCCGCATGCAACGAGCAAACACGCACCAAGGGCTTCTTTGTCGCCCAGAGCGAAGAACAAAGCCGGGAATCCCATGTAGAACGAGCACCCTGCAACTTGAGCCGGGAAGGCTTTGTCGTCCCGTCCCCTTGAGCAGCCTTTGCCACACTCCACTTCCAAGGAGCATGTACGAACGAAACGTTTTACCCTCACAGCACTCTACGCCGCAGGCCTCCCTGCGCTCGGTGTGACCTCTGGTTTTGAACGAACCGTCTTGGGTGAAACGCTTTCAGACCCCTCTGTCTCCACAGGGCTTGGTGTTGGAACTCTGCAAGGCTACGCTGCGATGTGCGTCAAACTGATTTCCACAGCCCATCTGTTTATGTGGCCCAGTGGTAGCAAAGCCTTTGAAGGGAAGCGATGCAGCACAGTGTCACAGGATGTATTGGACCAAAGACACCATGTGCTCGCCTGACATCTATCCTGTGCCCAATCCACTGCCTGTGAGATTTTCTTCAACTAGCCTGTCAGGTACACATCCCGTTTACCTTTGTGAGAAACTCCTTGCCTATGCGGTCTGCAAAGCTCTCCTCCCAAATCCCCTTGAGAACCTCGGAGCGTAGCTCTCTCTGTGTGAAGGCCCTTTTGTGTGGCGTGTTGAGAAACGGGGCGCAAGCCTTTCAGAGCCTGCTTGGAAGAACCTGGATGAGCACTGAGCAATCCCCAAGAATTGTGGGTATGCTACTGCTCTCGTCTAGCTCGTCCGCTGCACGTGCACCTCCCGTCCAGGGCCAACCGTCCGTGCTTTGAACCCCATCCTCCTTTTACTCCCATTATTTATACGGAACACAGAGCTCGGGGCAGCATGAAGACACCTCTGCGAAAGTGATGTTCCAGATCTCCAGAAGAGTTGGCTCCTTGTTGTGCACTCCATGGCAAAATTCTCAATCCAGAAAAGGCAGTTCACGTGACATACCTATCAGCTACCTGGAAAGGAACCTAACTGTTTCCTATAAGCGGGGCACATTTTCCAGGCCATCCATAGGGTTCTGCCCCAAACGTGGCTTCACACACCTGCCACGCCCAGGGGCACATGTCCGTGACCCATACATGTGGTTTGGCTACGGAGAGGAAACCACCAGGTGCATGCCGCTTTCCCTACAGACCACTGCAGGCATTTTGATCAGCGGTCATCACGTTTCTAGCCTATAGCCAGAAACAGACTTCTGCATTCTTTCTGCAGCAACAGGAAGCACCCTGGCATCTGTTGAGAGGCATGAGACTCTTGTCACGCATTGGAGTTGAGCCCACTTTGTTACATTCGCAAAGCTTCCAAAGACCACAGAGATAGAGTGTCCGGGTTGGGAAGGTTCCAGAGGAACCGCTTCATGTTTCCCACAGGCAGGGTGGATTCTGGTCACTAAAGGAGCACTCTCAGGACATCTTGGATCCGAGAGCGGACAACAGAGGGGTCCCGTTACTTAGGAACTGTTTCATGTTAGGACGGTGCACACAGCATCGTCTTCCCTGGGCCGGAGTTCACTGCTTCTGTGCAGCTTCATGTCAAATGCCAGTGCCTCCGCCAACATTTGGTGGAGCAGCCTGTGAAATGACACCGCTTTTGCCTCTGCCACTAGTCTCCTGGTCGAAAGTGTGAACGCAATTTGTGTTTCCAAGTGGGAAGACCCACTACAGAGTTCACTTACCGTACACTGCCGAGTTGGGCACCCAGCCCATGGCCAAGTGCATTTAAAAGGTTTCCATCGTACGGTTTTCAGAATGAGCCGTAAGCGCCCCCTGACGGATCGGAGCCCCCGAGCAACCCGGGTAGCACACTCTTCCCCTAGGTTACACTGTGTTCAAGAACCTAGGGCTCTATGCTTCCTGCAGGGAAAGCCACCTGGTATGCCCATGTTTCCCTGCGACCCACCGCCTCATGAGACTTTCTGAGCTGGAGAGCCAATCAGTTCTCCATGCGGTGGCCAAGGCCCCCTCTGCAATGGACTTGAGGCCACCGTGCCAAGACCTTTTTACCGTGTTCCCTGCTGGGGTCGGAACTGATTAGTGAGAACACTGGACACCTCAAGGCTCACGCTCCAAGGACTTCCCGCATGCAACGAGCAAACACGCACCAAGGGCTTCTTTGTCGCCCAGAGCGAAGAACAAAGCCGGGAATCCCATGTAGAACGAGCACCCTGCAACTTGAGCCGGGAAGGCTTTGTCGTCCCGTCCCCTTGAGCAGCCTTTGCCACACTCCACTTCCAAGGAGCATGTACGAACGAAACGTTTTACCCTCACAGCACTCTACGCCGCAGGCCTCCCTGCGCTCGGTGTGACCTCTGGTTTTGAACGAACCGTCTTGGGTGAAACGCTTTCAGACCCCTCTGTCTCCACAGGGCTTGGTGTTGGAACTCTGCAAGGCTACGCTGCGATGTGCGTCAAACTGATTTCCACAGCCCATCTGTTTATGTGGCCCAGTGGTAGCAAAGCCTTTGAAGGGAAGCGATGCAGCACAGTGTCACAGGATGTATTGGACCAAAGACACCATGTGCTCGCCTGACATCTATCCTGTGCCCAATCCACTGCCTGTGAGATTTTCTTCAACTAGCCTGTCAGGTACACATCCCGTTTACCTTTGTGAGAAACTCCTTGCCTATGCGGTCTGCAAAGCTCTCCTCCCAAATCCCCTTGAGAACCTCGGAGCGTAGCTCTCTCTGTGTGAAGGCCCTTTTGTGTGGCGTGTTGAGAAACGGGGCGCAAGCCTTTCAGAGCCTGCTTGGAAGAACCTGGATGAGCACTGAGCAATCCCCAAGAATTGTGGGTATGCTACTGCTCTCGTCTAGCTCGTCCGCTGCACGTGCACCTCCCGTCCAGGGCCAACCGTCCGTGCTTTGAACCCCATCCTCCTTTTACTCCCATTATTTATACGGAACACAGAGCTCGGGGCAGCATGAAGACACCTCTGCGAAAGTGATGTTCCAGATCTCCAGAAGAGTTGGCTCCTTGTTGTGCACTCCATGGCAAAATTCTCAATCCAGAAAAGGCAGTTCACGTGACATACCTATCAGCTACCTGGAAAGGAACCTAACTGTTTCCTATAAGCGGGGCACATTTTCCAGGCCATCCATAGGGTTCTGCCCCAAACGTGGCTTCACACACCTGCCACGCCCAGGGGCACATGTCCGTGACCCATACATGTGGTTTGGCTACGGAGAGGAAACCACCAGGTGCATGCCGCTTTCCCTACAGACCACTGCAGGCATTTTGATCAGCGGTCATCACGTTTCTAGCCTATAGCCAGAAACAGACTTCTGCATTCTTTCTGCAGCAACAGGAAGCACCCTGGCATCTGTTGAGAGGCATGAGACTCTTGTCACGCATTGGAGTTGAGCCCACTTTGTTACATTCGCAAAGCTTCCAAAGACCACAGAGATAGAGTGTCCGGGTTGGGAAGGTTCCAGAGGAACCGCTTCATGTTTCCCACAGGCAGGGTGGATTCTGGTCACTAAAGGAGCACTCTCAGGACATCTTGGATCCGAGAGCGGACAACAGAGGGGTCCCGTTACTTAGGAACTGTTTCATGTTAGGACGGTGCACACAGCATCGTCTTCCCTGGGCCGGAGTTCACTGCTTCTGTGCAGCTTCATGTCAAATGCCAGTGCCTCCGCCAACATTTGGTGGAGCAGCCTGTGAAATGACACCGCTTTTGCCTCTGCCACTAGTCTCCTGGTCGAAAGTGTGAACGCAATTTGTGTTTCCAAGTGGGAAGACCCACTACAGAGTTCACTTACCGTACACTGCCGAGTTGGGCACCCAGCCCATGGCCAAGTGCATTTAAAAGGTTTCCATCGTACGGTTTTCAGAATGAGCCGTAAGCGCCCCCTGACGGATCGGAGCCCCCGAGCAACCCGGGTAGCACACTCTTCCCCTAGGTTACACTGTGTTCAAGAACCTAGGGCTCTATGCTTCCTGCAGGGAAAGCCACCTGGTATGCCCATGTTTCCCTGCGACCCACCGCCTCATGAGACTTTCTGAGCTGGAGAGCCAATCAGTTCTCCATGCGGTGGCCAAGGCCCCCTCTGCAATGGACTTGAGGCCACCGTGCCAAGACCTTTTTACCGTGTTCCCTGCTGGGGTCGGAACTGATTAGTGAGAACACTGGACACCTCAAGGCTCACGCTCCAAGGACTTCCCGCATGCAACGAGCAAACACGCACCAAGGGCTTCTTTGTCGCCCAGAGCGAAGAACAAAGCCGGGAATCCCATGTAGAACGAGCACCCTGCAACTTGAGCCGGGAAGGCTTTGTCGTCCCGTCCCCTTGAGCAGCCTTTGCCACACTCCACTTCCAAGGAGCATGTACGAACGAAACGTTTTACCCTCACAGCACTCTACGCCGCAGGCCTCCCTGCGCTCGGTGTGACCTCTGGTTTTGAACGAACCGTCTTGGGTGAAACGCTTTCAGACCCCTCTGTCTCCACAGGGCTTGGTGTTGGAACTCTGCAAGGCTACGCTGCGATGTGCGTCAAACTGATTTCCACAGCCCATCTGTTTATGTGGCCCAGTGGTAGCAAAGCCTTTGAAGGGAAGCGATGCAGCACAGTGTCACAGGATGTATTGGACCAAAGACACCATGTGCTCGCCTGACATCTATCCTGTGCCCAATCCACTGCCTGTGAGATTTTCTTCAACTAGCCTGTCAGGTACACATCCCGTTTACCTTTGTGAGAAACTCCTTGCCTATGCGGTCTGCAAAGCTCTCCTCCCAAATCCCCTTGAGAACCTCGGAGCGTAGCTCTCTCTGTGTGAAGGCCCTTTTGTGTGGCGTGTTGAGAAACGGGGCGCAAGCCTTTCAGAGCCTGCTTGGAAGAACCTGGATGAGCACTGAGCAATCCCCAAGAATTGTGGGTATGCTACTGCTCTCGTCTAGCTCGTCCGCTGCACGTGCACCTCCCGTCCAGGGCCAACCGTCCGTGCTTTGAACCCCATCCTCCTTTTACTCCCATTATTTATACGGAACACAGAGCTCGGGGCAGCATGAAGACACCTCTGCGAAAGTGATGTTCCAGATCTCCAGAAGAGTTGGCTCCTTGTTGTGCACTCCATGGCAAAATTCTCAATCCAGAAAAGGCAGTTCACGTGACATACCTATCAGCTACCTGGAAAGGAACCTAACTGTTTCCTATAAGCGGGGCACATTTTCCAGGCCATCCATAGGGTTCTGCCCCAAACGTGGCTTCACACACCTGCCACGCCCAGGGGCACATGTCCGTGACCCATACATGTGGTTTGGCTACGGAGAGGAAACCACCAGGTGCATGCCGCTTTCCCTACAGACCACTGCAGGCATTTTGATCAGCGGTCATCACGTTTCTAGCCTATAGCCAGAAACAGACTTCTGCATTCTTTCTGCAGCAACAGGAAGCACCCTGGCATCTGTTGAGAGGCATGAGACTCTTGTCACGCATTGGAGTTGAGCCCACTTTGTTACATTCGCAAAGCTTCCAAAGACCACAGAGATAGAGTGTCCGGGTTGGGAAGGTTCCAGAGGAACCGCTTCATGTTTCCCACAGGCAGGGTGGATTCTGGTCACTAAAGGAGCACTCTCAGGACATCTTGGATCCGAGAGCGGACAACAGAGGGGTCCCGTTACTTAGGAACTGTTTCATGTTAGGACGGTGCACACAGCATCGTCTTCCCTGGGCCGGAGTTCACTGCTTCTGTGCAGCTTCATGTCAAATGCCAGTGCCTCCGCCAACATTTGGTGGAGCAGCCTGTGAAATGACACCGCTTTTGCCTCTGCCACTAGTCTCCTGGTCGAAAGTGTGAACGCAATTTGTGTTTCCAAGTGGGAAGACCCACTACAGAGTTCACTTACCGTACACTGCCGAGTTGGGCACCCAGCCCATGGCCAAGTGCATTTAAAAGGTTTCCATCGTACGGTTTTCAGAATGAGCCGTAAGCGCCCCCTGACGGATCGGAGCCCCCGAGCAACCCGGGTAGCACACTCTTCCCCTAGGTTACACTGTGTTCAAGGACCTAGGGCTCTATGCTTCCTGCAGGGAAAGCCACCTGGTATGCCCATGTTTCCCTGCGACCCACCGCCTCATGAGACTTTCTGAGCTGGAGAGCCAATCAGTTCTCCATGCGGTGGCCAAGGCCCCCTCTGCAATGGACTTGAGGCCACCGTGCCAAGACCTTTTTACCGTGTTCCCTGCTGGGGTCGGAACTGATTAGTGAGAACACTGGACACCTCAAGGCTCACGCTCCAAGGACTTCCCGCATGCAACGAGCAAACACGCACCAAGGGCTTCTTTGTCGCCCAGAGCGAAGAACAAAGCCGGGAATCCCATGTAGAACGAGCACCCTGCAACTTGAGCCGGGAAGGCTTTGTCGTCCCGTCCCCTTGAGCAGCCTTTGCCACACTCCACTTCCAAGGAGCATGTACGAACGAAACGTTTTACCCTCACAGCACTCTACGCCGCAGGCCTCCCTGCGCTCGGTGTGACCTCTGGTTTTGAACGAACCGTCTTGGGTGAAACGCTTTCAGACCCCTCTGTCTCCACAGGGCTTGGTGTTGGAACTCTGCAAGGCTACGCTGCGATGTGCGTCAAACTGATTTCCACAGCCCATCTGTTTATGTGGCCCAGTGGTAGCAAAGCCTTTGAAGGGAAGCGATGCAGCACAGTGTCACAGGATGTATTGGACCAAAGACACCATGTGCTCGCCTGACATCTATCCTGTGCCCAATCCACTGCCTGTGAGATTTTCTTCAACTAGCCTGTCAGGTACACATCCCGTTTACCTTTGTGAGAAACTCCTTGCCTATGCGGTCTGCAAAGCTCTCCTCCCAAATCCCCTTGAGAACCTCGGAGCGTAGCTCTCTCTGTGTGAAGGCCCTTTTGTGTGGCGTGTTGAGAAACGGGGCGCAAGCCTTTCAGAGCCTGCTTGGAAGAACCTGGATGAGCACTGAGCAATCCCCAAGAATTGTGGGTATGCTACTGCTCTCGTCTAGCTCGTCCGCTGCACGTGCACCTCCCGTCCAGGGCCAACCGTCCGTGCTTTGAACCCCATCCTCCTTTTACTCCCATTATTTATACGGAACACAGAGCTCGGGGCAGCATGAAGACACCTCTGCGAAAGTGATGTTCCAGATCTCCAGAAGAGTTGGCTCCTTGTTGTGCACTCCATGGCAAAATTCTCAATCCAGAAAAGGCAGTTCACGTGACATACCTATCAGCTACCTGGAAAGGAACCTAACTGTTTCCTATAAGCGGGGCACATTTTCCAGGCCATCCATAGGGTTCTGCCCCAAACGTGGCTTCACACACCTGCCACGCCCAGGGGCACATGTCCGTGACCCATACATGTGGTTTGGCTACGGAGAGGAAACCACCAGGTGCATGCCGCTTTCCCTACAGACCACTGCAGGCATTTTGATCAGCGGTCATCACGTTTCTAGCCTATAGCCAGAAACAGACTTCTGCATTCTTTCTGCAGCAACAGGAAGCACCCTGGCATCTGTTGAGAGGCATGAGACTCTTGTCACGCATTGGAGTTGAGCCCACTTTGTTACATTCGCAAAGCTTCCAAAGACCACAGAGATAGAGTGTCCGGGTTGGGAAGGTTCCAGAGGAACCGCTTCATGTTTCCCACAGGCAGGGTGGATTCTGGTCACTAAAGGAGCACTCTCAGGACATCTTGGATCCGAGAGCGGACAACAGAGGGGTCCCGTTACTTAGGAACTGTTTCATGTTAGGACGGTGCACACAGCATCGTCTTCCCTGGGCCGGAGTTCACTGCTTCTGTGCAGCTTCATGTCAAATGCCAGTGCCTCCGCCAACATTTGGTGGAGCAGCCTGTGAAATGACACCGCTTTTGCCTCTGCCACTAGTCTCCTGGTCGAAAGTGTGAACGCAATTTGTGTTTCCAAGTGGGAAGACCCACTACAGAGTTCACTTACCGTACACTGCCGAGTTGGGCACCCAGCCCATGGCCAAGTGCATTTAAAAGGTTTCCATCGTACGGTTTTCAGAATGAGCCGTAAGCGCCCCCTGACGGATCGGAGCCCCCGAGCAACCCGGGTAGCACACTCTTCCCCTAGGTTACACTGTGTTCAAGGACCTAGGGCTCTATGCTTCCTGCAGGGAAAGCCACCTGGTATGCCCATGTTTCCCTGCGACCCACCGCCTCATGAGACTTTCTGAGCTGGAGAGCCAATCAGTTCTCCATGCGGTGGCCAAGGCCCCCTCTGCAATGGACTTGAGGCCACCGTGCCAAGACCTTTTTACCGTGTTCCCTGCTGGGGTCGGAACTGATTAGTGAGAACACTGGACACCTCAAGGCTCACGCTCCAAGGACTTCCCGCATGCAACGAGCAAACACGCACCAAGGGCTTCTTTGTCGCCCAGAGCGAAGAACAAAGCCGGGAATCCCATGTAGAACGAGCACCCTGCAACTTGAGCCGGGAAGGCTTTGTCGTCCCGTCCCCTTGAGCAGCCTTTGCCACACTCCACTTCCAAGGAGCGTGTACGAACGAAACGTTTTACCCTCACAGCACTCTACGCCGCAGGCCTCCCTGCGCTCGGTGTGACCTCTGGTTTTGAACGAACCGTCTTGGGTGAAACGCTTTCAGACCCCTCTGTCTCCACAGGGCTTGGTGTTGGAACTCTGCAAGGCTACGCTGCGATGTGCGTCAAACTGATTTCCACAGCCCATCTGTTTATGTGGCCCAGTGGTAGCAAAGCCTTTGAAGGGAAGCGATGCAGCACAGTGTCACAGGATGTATTGGACCAAAGACACCATGTGCTCGCCTGACATCTATCCTGTGCCCAATCCACTGCCTGTGAGATTTTCTTCAACTAGCCTGTCAGGTACACATCCCGTTTACCTTTGTGAGAAACTCCTTGCCTATGCGGTCTGCAAAGCTCTCCTCCCAAATCCCCTTGAGAACCTCGGAGCGTAGCTCTCTCTGTGTGAAGGCCCTTTTGTGTGGCGTGTTGAGAAACGGGGCGCAAGCCTTTCAGAGCCTGCTTGGAAGAACCTGGATGAGCACTGAGCAATCCCCAAGAATTGTGGGTATGCTACTGCTCTCGTCTAGCTCGTCCGCTGCACGTGCACCTCCCGTCCAGGGCCAACCGTCCGTGCTTTGAACCCCATCCTCCTTTTACTCCCATTATTTATACGGAACACAGAGCTCGGGGCAGCATGAAGACACCTCTGCGAAAGTGATGTTCCAGATCTCCAGAAGAGTTGGCTCCTTGTTGTGCACTCCATGGCAAAATTCTCAATCCAGAAAAGGCAGTTCACGTGACATACCTATCAGCTACCTGGAAAGGAACCTAACTGTTTCCTATAAGCGGGGCACATTTTCCAGGCCATCCATAGGGTTCTGCCCCAAACGTGGCTTCACACACCTGCCACGCCCAGGGGCACATGTCCGTGACCCATACATGTGGTTTGGCTACGGAGAGGAAACCACCAGGTGCATGCCGCTTTCCCTACAGACCACTGCAGGCATTTTGATCAGCGGTCATCACGTTTCTAGCCTATAGCCAGAAACAGACTTCTGCATTCTTTCTGCAGCAACAGGAAGCACCCTGGCATCTGTTGAGAGGCATGAGACTCTTGTCACGCATTGGAGTTGAGCCCACTTTGTTACATTCGCAAAGCTTCCAAAGACCACAGAGATAGAGTGTCCGGGTTGGGAAGGTTCCAGAGGAACCGCTTCATGTTTCCCACAGGCAGGGTGGATTCTGGTCACTAAAGGAGCACTCTCAGGACATCTTGGATCCGAGAGCGGACAACAGAGGGGTCCCGTTACTTAGGAACTGTTTCATGTTAGGACGGTGCACACAGCATCGTCTTCCCTGGGCCGGAGTTCACTGCTTCTGTGCAGCTTCATGTCAAATGCCAGTGCCTCCGCCAACATTTGGTGGAGCAGCCTGTGAAATGACACCGCTTTTGCCTCTGCCACTAGTCTCCTGGTCGAAAGTGTGAACGCAATTTGTGTTTCCAAGTGGGAAGACCCACTACAGAGTTCACTTACCGTACACTGCCGAGTTGGGCACCCAGCCCATGGCCAAGTGCATTTAAAAGGTTTCCATCGTACGGTTTTCAGAATGAGCCGTAAGCGCCCCCTGACGGATCGGAGCCCCCGAGCAACCCGGGTAGCACACTCTTCCCCTAGGTTACACTGTGTTCAAGAACCTAGGGCTCTATGCTTCCTGCAGGGAAAGCCACCTGGTATGCCCATGTTTCCCTGCGACCCACCGCCTCATGAGACTTTCTGAGCTGGAGAGCCAATCAGTTCTCCATGCGGTGGCCAAGGCCCCCTCTGCAATGGACTTGAGGCCACCGTGCCAAGACCTTTTTACCGTGTTCCCTGCTGGGGTCGGAACTGATTAGTGAGAACACTGGACACCTCAAGGCTCACGCTCCAAGGACTTCCCGCATGCAACGAGCAAACACGCACCAAGGGCTTCTTTGTCGCCCAGAGCGAAGAACAAAGCCGGGAATCCCATGTAGAACGAGCACCCTGCAACTTGAGCCGGGAAGGCTTTGTCGTCCCGTCCCCTTGAGCAGCCTTTGCCACACTCCACTTCCAAGGAGCGTGTACGAACGAAACGTTTTACCCTCACCGCACTCTACGCCGCAGGCCTCCCTGCGCTCGGTGTGACCTCTGGTTTTGAACGAACCGTCTTGGGTGAAACGCTTTCAGACCCCTCTGTCTCCACAGGGCTTGGTGTTGGAACTCTGCAAGGCTACGCTGCGATGTGCGTCAAACTGATTTCCACAGCCCATCTGTTTATGTGGCCCAGTGGTAGCAAAGCCTTTGAAGGGAAGCGATGCAGCACAGTGTCACAGGATGTATTGGACCAAAGACACCATGTGCTCGCCTGACATCTATCCTGTGCCCAATCCACTGCCTGTGAGATTTTCTTCAACTAGCCTGTCAGGTACACATCCCGTTTACCTTTGTGAGAAACTCCTTGCCTATGCGGTCTGCAAAGCTCTCCTCCCAAATCCCCTTGAGAACCTCGGAGCGTAGCTCTCTCTGTGTGAAGGCCCTTTTGTGTGGCGTGTTGAGAAACGGGGCGCAAGCCTTTCAGAGCCTGCTTGGAAGAACCTGGATGAGCACTGAGCAATCCCCAAGAATTGTGGGTATGCTACTGCTCTCGTCTAGCTCGTCCGCTGCACGTGCACCTCCCGTCCAGGGCCAACCGTCCGTGCTTTGAACCCCATCCTCCTTTTACTCCCATTATTTATACGGAACACAGAGCTCGGGGCAGCATGAAGACACCTCTGCGAAAGTGATGTTCCAGATCTCCAGAAGAGTTGGCTCCTTGTTGTGCACTCCATGGCAAAATTCTCAATCCAGAAAAGGCAGTTCACGTGACATACCTATCAGCTACCTGGAAAGGAACCTAACTGTTTCCTATAAGCGGGGCACATTTTCCAGGCCATCCATAGGGTTCTGCCCCAAACGTGGCTTCACACACCTGCCACGCCCAGGGGCACATGTCCGTGACCCATACATGTGGTTTGGCTACGGAGAGGAAACCACCAGGTGCATGCCGCTTTCCCTACAGACCACTGCAGGCATTTTGATCAGCGGTCATCACGTTTCTAGCCTATAGCCAGAAACAGACTTCTGCATTCTTTCTGCAGCAACAGGAAGCACCCTGGCATCTGTTGAGAGGCATGAGACTCTTGTCACGCATTGGAGTTGAGCCCACTTTGTTACATTCGCAAAGCTTCCAAAGACCACAGAGATAGAGTGTCCGGGTTGGGAAGGTTCCAGAGGAACCGCTTCATGTTTCCCACAGGCAGGGTGGATTCTGGTCACTAAAGGAGCACTCTCAGGACATCTTGGATCCGAGAGCGGACAACAGAGGGGTCCCGTTACTTAGGAACTGTTTCATGTTAGGACGGTGCACACAGCATCGTCTTCCCTGGGCCGGAGTTCACTGCTTCTGTGCAGCTTCATGTCAAATGCCAGTGCCTCCGCCAACATTTGGTGGAGCAGCCTGTGAAATGACACCGCTTTTGCCTCTGCCACTAGTCTCCTGGTCGAAAGTGTGAACGCAATTTGTGTTTCCAAGTGGGAAGACCCACTACAGAGTTCACTTACCGTACACTGCCGAGTTGGGCACCCAGCCCATGGCCAAGTGCATTTAAAAGGTTTCCATCGTACGGTTTTCAGAATGAGCCGTAAGCGCCCCCTGACGGATCGGAGCCCCCGAGCAACCCGGGTAGCACACTCTTCCCCTAGGTTACACTGTGTTCAAGGACCTAGGGCTCTATGCTTCCTGCAGGGAAAGCCACCTGGTATGCCCATGTTTCCCTGCGACCCACCACCTCATGAGACTTTCTGAGCTGGAGAGCCAATCAGTTCTCCATGCGGTGGCCAAGGCCCCCTCTGCAATGGACTTGAGGCCACCGTGCCAAGACCTTTTTACCGTGTTCCCTGCTGGGGTCGGAACTGATTAGTGAGAACACTGGACACCTCAAGGCTCACGCTCCAAGGACTTCCCGCATGCAACGAGCAAACACGCACCAAGGGCTTCTTTGTCGCCCAGAGCGAAGAACAAAGCCGGGAATCCCATGTAGAACGAGCACCCTGCAACTTGAGCCGGGAAGGCTTTGTCGTCCCGTCCCCTTGAGCAGCCTTTGCCACACTCCACTTCCAAGGAGCGTGTACGAACGAAACGTTTTACCCTCACCGCACTCTACGCCGCAGGCCTCCCTGCGCTCGGTGTGACCTCTGGTTTTGAACGAACCGTCTTGGGTGAAACGCTTTCAGACCCCTCTGTCTCCACAGGGCTTGGTGTTGGAACTCTGCAAGGCTACGCTGCGATGTGCGTCAAACTGATTTCCACAGCCCATCTGTTTATGTGGCCCAGTGGTAGCAAAGCCTTTGAAGGGAAGCGATGCAGCACAGTGTCACAGGATGTATTGGACCAAAGACACCATGTGCTCGCCTGACATCTATCCTGTGCCCAATCCACTGCCTGTGAGATTTTCTTCAACTAGCCTGTCAGGTACACATCCCGTTTACCTTTGTGAGAAACTCCTTGCCTATGCGGTCTGCAAAGCTCTCCTCCCAAATCCCCTTGAGAACCTCGGAGCGTAGCTCTCTCTGTGTGAAGGCCCTTTTGTGTGGCGTGTTGAGAAACGGGGCGCAAGCCTTTCAGAGCCTGCTTGGAAGAACCTGGATGAGCACTGAGCAATCCCCAAGAATTGTGGGTATGCTACTGCTCTCGTCTAGCTCGTCCGCTGCACGTGCACCTCCCGTCCAGGGCCAACCGTCCGTGCTTTGAACCCCATCCTCCTTTTACTCCCATTATTTATACGGAACACAGAGCTCGGGGCAGCATGAAGACACCTCTGCGAAAGTGATGTTCCAGATCTCCAGAAGAGTTGGCTCCTTGTTGTGCACTCCATGGCAAAATTCTCAATCCAGAAAAGGCAGTTCACGTGACATACCTATCAGCTACCTGGAAAGGAACCTAACTGTTTCCTATAAGCGGGGCACATTTTCCAGGCCATCCATAGGGTTCTGCCCCAAACGTGGCTTCACACACCTGCCACGCCCAGGGGCACATGTCCGTGACCCATACATGTGGTTTGGCTACGGAGAGGAAACCACCAGGTGCATGCCGCTTTCCCTACAGACCACTGCAGGCATTTTGATCAGCGGTCATCACGTTTCTAGCCTATAGCCAGAAACAGACTTCTGCATTCTTTCTGCAGCAACAGGAAGCACCCTGGCATCTGTTGAGAGGCATGAGACTCTTGTCACGCATTGGAGTTGAGCCCACTTTGTTACATTCGCAAAGCTTCCAAAGACCACAGAGATAGAGTGTCCGGGTTGGGAAGGTTCCAGAGGAACCGCTTCATGTTTCCCACAGGCAGGGTGGATTCTGGTCACTAAAGGAGCACTCTCAGGACATCTTGGATCCGAGAGCGGACAACAGAGGGGTCCCGTTACTTAGGAACTGTTTCATGTTAGGACGGTGCACACAGCATCGTCTTCCCTGGGCCGGAGTTCACTGCTTCTGTGCAGCTTCATGTCAAATGCCAGTGCCTCCGCCAACATTTGGTGGAGCAGCCTGTGAAATGACACCGCTTTTGCCTCTGCCACTAGTCTCCTGGTCGAAAGTGTGAACGCAATTTGTGTTTCCAAGTGGGAAGACCCACTACAGAGTTCACTTACCGTACACTGCCGAGTTGGGCACCCAGCCCATGGCCAAGTGCATTTAAAAGGTTTCCATCGTACGGTTTTCAGAATGAGCCGTAAGCGCCCCCTGACGGATCGGAGCCCCCGAGCAACCCGGGTAGCACACTCTTCCCCTAGGTTACACTGTGTTCAAGGACCTAGGGCTCTATGCTTCCTGCAGGGAAAGCCACCTGGTATGCCCATGTTTCCCTGCGACCCACCACCTCATGAGACTTTCTGAGCTGGAGAGCCAATCAGTTCTCCATGCGGTGGCCAAGGCCCCCTCTGCAATGGACTTGAGGCCACCGTGCCAAGACCTTTTTACCGTGTTCCCTGCTGGGGTCGGAACTGATTAGTGAGAACACTGGACACCTCAAGGCTCACGCTCCAAGGACTTCCCGCATGCAACGAGCAAACACGCACCAAGGGCTTCTTTGTCGCCCAGAGCGAAGAACAAAGCCGGGAATCCCATGTAGAACGAGCACCCTGCAACTTGAGCCGGGAAGGCTTTGTCGTCCCGTCCCCTTGAGCAGCCTTTGCCACACTCCACTTCCAAGGAGCATGTACGAACGAAACGTTTTACCCTCACAGCACTCTACGCCGCAGGCCTCCCTGCGCTCGGTGTGACCTCTGGTTTTGAACGAACCGTCTTGGGTGAAACGCTTTCAGACCCCTCTGTCTCCACAGGGCTTGGTGTTGGAACTCTGCAAGGCTACGCTGCGATGTGCGTCAAACTGATTTCCACAGCCCATCTGTTTATGTGGCCCAGTGGTAGCAAAGCCTTTGAAGGGAAGCGATGCAGCACAGTGTCACAGGATGTATTGGACCAAAGACACCATGTGCTCGCCTGACATCTATCCTGTGCCCAATCCACTGCCTGTGAGATTTTCTTCAACTAGCCTGTCAGGTACACATCCCGTTTACCTTTGTGAGAAACTCCTTGCCTATGCGGTCTGCAAAGCTCTCCTCCCAAATCCCCTTGAGAACCTCGGAGCGTAGCTCTCTCTGTGTGAAGGCCCTTTTGTGTGGCGTGTTGAGAAACGGGGCGCAAGCCTTTCAGAGCCTGCTTGGAAGAACCTGGATGAGCACTGAGCAATCCCCAAGAATTGTGGGTATGCTACTGCTCTCGTCTAGCTCGTCCGCTGCACGTGCACCTCCCGTCCAGGGCCAACCGTCCGTGCTTTGAACCCCATCCTCCTTTTACTCCCATTATTTATACGGAACACAGAGCTCGGGGCAGCATGAAGACACCTCTGCGAAAGTGATGTTCCAGATCTCCAGAAGAGTTGGCTCCTTGTTGTGCACTCCATGGCAAAATTCTCAATCCAGAAAAGGCAGTTCACGTGACATACCTATCAGCTACCTGGAAAGGAACCTAACTGTTTCCTATAAGCGGGGCACATTTTCCAGGCCATCCATAGGGTTCTGCCCCAAACGTGGCTTCACACACCTGCCACGCCCAGGGGCACATGTCCGTGACCCATACATGTGGTTTGGCTACGGAGAGGAAACCACCAGGTGCATGCCGCTTTCCCTACAGACCACTGCAGGCATTTTGATCAGCGGTCATCACGTTTCTAGCCTATAGCCAGAAACAGACTTCTGCATTCTTTCTGCAGCAACAGGAAGCACCCTGGCATCTGTTGAGAGGCATGAGACTCTTGTCACGCATTGGAGTTGAGCCCACTTTGTTACATTCGCAAAGCTTCCAAAGACCACAGAGATAGAGTGTCCGGGTTGGGAAGGTTCCAGAGGAACCGCTTCATGTTTCCCACAGGCAGGGTGGATTCTGGTCACTAAAGGAGCACTCTCAGGACATCTTGGATCCGAGAGCGGACAACAGAGGGGTCCCGTTACTTAGGAACTGTTTCATGTTAGGACGGTGCACACAGCATCGTCTTCCCTGGGCCGGAGTTCACTGCTTCTGTGCAGCTTCATGTCAAATGCCAGTGCCTCCGCCAACATTTGGTGGAGCAGCCTGTGAAATGACACCGCTTTTGCCTCTGCCACTAGTCTCCTGGTCGAAAGTGTGAACGCAATTTGTGTTTCCAAGTGGGAAGACCCACTACAGAGTTCACTTACCGTACACTGCCGAGTTGGGCACCCAGCCCATGGCCAAGTGCATTTAAAAGGTTTCCATCGTACGGTTTTCAGAATGAGCCGTAAGCGCCCCCTGACGGATCGGAGCCCCCGAGCAACCCGGGTAGCACACTCTTCCCCTAGGTTACACTGTGTTCAAGGACCTAGGGCTCTATGCTTCCTGCAGGGAAAGCCACCTGGTATGCCCATGTTTCCCTGCGACCCACCACCTCATGAGACTTTCTGAGCTGGAGAGCCAATCAGTTCTCCATGCGGTGGCCAAGGCCCCCTCTGCAATGGACTTGAGGCCACCGTGCCAAGACCTTTTTACCGTGTTCCCTGCTGGGGTCGGAACTGATTAGTGAGAACACTGGACACCTCAAGGCTCACGCTCCAAGGACTTCCCGCATGCAACGAGCAAACACGCACCAAGGGCTTCTTTGTCGCCCAGAGCGAAGAACAAAGCCGGGAATCCCATGTAGAACGAGCACCCTGCAACTTGAGCCGGGAAGGCTTTGTCGTCCCGTCCCCTTGAGCAGCCTTTGCCACACTCCACTTCCAAGGAGCATGTACGAACGAAACGTTTTACCCTCACAGCACTCTACGCCGCAGGCCTCCCTGCGCTCGGTGTGACCTCTGGTTTTGAACGAACCGTCTTGGGTGAAACGCTTTCAGACCCCTCTGTCTCCACAGGGCTTGGTGTTGGAACTCTGCAAGGCTACGCTGCGATGTGCGTCAAACTGATTTCCACAGCCCATCTGTTTATGTGGCCCAGTGGTAGCAAAGCCTTTGAAGGGAAGCGATGCAGCACAGTGTCACAGGATGTATTGGACCAAAGACACCATGTGCTCGCCTGACATCTATCCTGTGCCCAATCCACTGCCTGTGAGATTTTCTTCAACTAGCCTGTCAGGTACACATCCCGTTTACCTTTGTGAGAAACTCCTTGCCTATGCGGTCTGCAAAGCTCTCCTCCCAAATCCCCTTGAGAACCTCGGAGCGTAGCTCTCTCTGTGTGAAGGCCCTTTTGTGTGGCGTGTTGAGAAACGGGGCGCAAGCCTTTCAGAGCCTGCTTGGAAGAACCTGGATGAGCACTGAGCAATCCCCAAGAATTGTGGGTATGCTACTGCTCTCGTCTAGCTCGTCCGCTGCACGTGCACCTCCCGTCCAGGGCCAACCGTCCGTGCTTTGAACCCCATCCTCCTTTTACTCCCATTATTTATACGGAACACAGAGCTCGGGGCAGCATGAAGACACCTCTGCGAAAGTGATGTTCCAGATCTCCAGAAGAGTTGGCTCCTTGTTGTGCACTCCATGGCAAAATTCTCAATCCAGAAAAGGCAGTTCACGTGACATACCTATCAGCTACCTGGAAAGGAACCTAACTGTTTCCTATAAGCGGGGCACATTTTCCAGGCCATCCATAGGGTTCTGCCCCAAACGTGGCTTCACACACCTGCCACGCCCAGGGGCACATGTCCGTGACCCATACATGTGGTTTGGCTACGGAGAGGGAACCACCAGGTGCATGCCGCTTTCCCTACAGACCACTGCAGGCATTTTGATCAGCGGTCATCACGTTTCTAGCCTATAGCCAGAAACAGACTTCTGCATTCTTTCTGCAGCAACAGGAAGCACCCTGGCATCTGTTGAGAGGCATGAGACTCTTGTCACGCATTGGAGTTGAGCCCACTTTGTTACATTCGCAAAGCTTCCAAAGACCACAGAGATAGAGTGTCCGGGTTGGGAAGGTTCCAGAGGAACCGCTTCATGTTTCCCACAGGCAGGGTGGATTCTGGTCACTAAAGGAGCACTCTCAGGACATCTTGGATCCGAGAGCGGACAACAGAGGGGTCCCGTTACTTAGGAACTGTTTCATGTTAGGACGGTGCACACAGCATCGTCTTCCCTGGGCCGGAGTTCACTGCTTCTGTGCAGCTTCATGTCAAATGCCAGTGCCTCCGCCAACATTTGGTGGAGCAGCCTGTGAAATGACACCGCTTTTGCCTCTGCCACTAGTCTCCTGGTCGAAAGTGTGAACGCAATTTGTGTTTCCAAGTGGGAAGACCCACTACAGAGTTCACTTACCGTACACTGCCGAGTTGGGCACCCAGCCCATGGCCAAGTGCATTTAAAAGGTTTCCATCGTACGGTTTTCAGAATGAGCCGTAAGCGCCCCCTGACGGATCGGAGCCCCCGAGCAACCCGGGTAGCACACTCTTCCCCTAGGTTACACTGTGTTCAAGGACCTAGGGCTCTATGCTTCCTGCAGGGAAAGCCACCTGGTATGCCCATGTTTCCCTGCGACCCACCACCTCATGAGACTTTCTGAGCTGGAGAGCCAATCAGTTCTCCATGCGGTGGCCAAGGCCCCCTCTGCAATGGACTTGAGGCCACCGTGCCAAGACCTTTTTACCGTGTTCCCTGCTGGGGTCGGAACTGATTAGTGAGAACACTGGACACCTCAAGGCTCACGCTCCAAGGACTTCCCGCATGCAACGAGCAAACACGCACCAAGGGCTTCTTTGTCGCCCAGAGCGAAGAACAAAGCCGGGAATCCCATGTAGAACGAGCACCCTGCAACTTGAGCCGGGAAGGCTTTGTCGTCCCGTCCCCTTGAGCAGCCTTTGCCACACTCCACTTCCAAGGAGCGTGTACGAACGAAACGTTTTACCCTCACAGCACTCTACGCCGCAGGCCTCCCTGCGCTCGGTGTGACCTCTGGTTTTGAACGAACCGTCTTGGGTGAAACGCTTTCAGACCCCTCTGTCTCCACAGGGCTTGGTGTTGGAACTCTGCAAGGCTACGCTGCGATGTGCGTCAAACTGATTTCCACAGCCCATCTGTTTATGTGGCCCAGTGGTAGCAAAGCCTTTGAAGGGAAGCGATGCAGCACAGTGTCACAGGATGTATTGGACCAAAGACACCATGTGCTCGCCTGACATCTATCCTGTGCCCAATCCACTGCCTGTGAGATTTTCTTCAACTAGCCTGTCAGGTACACATCCCGTTTACCTTTGTGAGAAACTCCTTGCCTATGCGGTCTGCAAAGCTCTCCTCCCAAATCCCCTTGAGAACCTCGGAGCGTAGCTCTCTCTGTGTGAAGGCCCTTTTGTGTGGCGTGTTGAGAAACGGGGCGCAAGCCTTTCAGAGCCTGCTTGGAAGAACCTGGATGAGCACTGAGCAATCCCCAAGAATTGTGGGTATGCTACTGCTCTCGTCTAGCTCGTCCGCTGCACGTGCACCTCCCGTCCAGGGCCAACCGTCCGTGCTTTGAACCCCATCCTCCTTTTACTCCCATTATTTATACGGAACACAGAGCTCGGGGCAGCATGAAGACACCTCTGCGAAAGTGATGTTCCAGATCTCCAGAAGAGTTGGCTCCTTGTTGTGCACTCCATGGCAAAATTCTCAATCCAGAAAAGGCAGTTCACGTGACATACCTATCAGCTACCTGGAAAGGAACCTAACTGTTTCCTATAAGCGGGGCACATTTTCCAGGCCATCCATAGGGTTCTGCCCCAAACGTGGCTTCACACACCTGCCACGCCCAGGGGCACATGTCCGTGACCCATACATGTGGTTTGGCTACGGAGAGGGAACCACCAGGTGCATGCCGCTTTCCCTACAGACCACTGCAGGCATTTTGATCAGCGGTCATCACGTTTCTAGCCTATAGCCAGAAACAGACTTCTGCATTCTTTCTGCAGCAACAGGAAGCACCCTGGCATCTGTTGAGAGGCATGAGACTCTTGTCACGCATTGGAGTTGAGCCCACTTTGTTACATTCGCAAAGCTTCCAAAGACCACAGAGATAGAGTGTCCGGGTTGGGAAGGTTCCAGAGGAACCGCTTCATGTTTCCCACAGGCAGGGTGGATTCTGGTCACTAAAGGAGCACTCTCAGGACATCTTGGATCCGAGAGCGGACAACAGAGGGGTCCCGTTACTTAGGAACTGTTTCATGTTAGGACGGTGCACACAGCATCGTCTTCCCTGGGCCGGAGTTCACTGCTTCTGTGCAGCTTCATGTCAAATGCCAGTGCCTCCGCCAACATTTGGTGGAGCAGCCTGTGAAATGACACCGCTTTTGCCTCTGCCACTAGTCTCCTGGTCGAAAGTGTGAACGCAATTTGTGTTTCCAAGTGGGAAGACCCACTACAGAGTTCACTTACCGTACACTGCCGAGTTGGGCACCCAGCCCATGGCCAAGTGCATTTAAAAGGTTTCCATCGTACGGTTTTCAGAATGAGCCGTAAGCGCCCCCTGACGGATCGGAGCCCCCGAGCAACCCGGGTAGCACACTCTTCCCCTAGGTTACACTGTGTTCAAGAACCTAGGGCTCTATGCTTCCTGCAGGGAAAGCCACCTGGTATGCCCATGTTTCCCTGCGACCCACCGCCTCATGAGACTTTCTGAGCTGGAGAGCCAATCAGTTCTCCATGCGGTGGCCAAGGCCCCCTCTGCAATGGACTTGAGGCCACCGTGCCAAGACCTTTTTACCGTGTTCCCTGCTGGGGTCGGAACTGATTAGTGAGAACACTGGACACCTCAAGGCTCACGCTCCAAGGACTTCCCGCATGCAACGAGCAAACACGCACCAAGGGCTTCTTTGTCGCCCAGAGCGAAGAACAAAGCCGGGAATCCCATGTAGAACGAGCACCCTGCAACTTGAGCCGGGAAGGCTTTGTCGTCCCGTCCCCTTGAGCAGCCTTTGCCACACTCCACTTCCAAGGAGCGTGTACGAACGAAACGTTTTACCCTCACAGCACTCTACGCCGCAGGCCTCCCTGCGCTCGGTGTGACCTCTGGTTTTGAACGAACCGTCTTGGGTGAAACGCTTTCAGACCCCTCTGTCTCCACAGGGCTTGGTGTTGGAACTCTGCAAGGCTACGCTGCGATGTGCGTCAAACTGATTTCCACAGCCCATCTGTTTATGTGGCCCAGTGGTAGCAAAGCCTTTGAAGGGAAGCGATGCAGCACAGTGTCACAGGATGTATTGGACCAAAGACACCATGTGCTCGCCTGACATCTATCCTGTGCCCAATCCACTGCCTGTGAGATTTTCTTCAACTAGCCTGTCAGGTACACATCCCGTTTACCTTTGTGAGAAACTCCTTGCCTATGCGGTCTGCAAAGCTCTCCTCCCAAATCCCCTTGAGAACCTCGGAGCGTAGCTCTCTCTGTGTGAAGGCCCTTTTGTGTGGCGTGTTGAGAAACGGGGCGCAAGCCTTTCAGAGCCTGCTTGGAAGAACCTGGATGAGCACTGAGCAATCCCCAAGAATTGTGGGTATGCTACTGCTCTCGTCTAGCTCGTCCGCTGCACGTGCACCTCCCGTCCAGGGCCAACCGTCCGTGCTTTGAACCCCATCCTCCTTTTACTCCCATTATTTATACGGAACACAGAGCTCGGGGCAGCATGAAGACACCTCTGCGAAAGTGATGTTCCAGATCTCCAGAAGAGTTGGCTCCTTGTTGTGCACTCCATGGCAAAATTCTCAATCCAGAAAAGGCAGTTCACGTGACATACCTATCAGCTACCTGGAAAGGAACCTAACTGTTTCCTATAAGCGGGGCACATTTTCCAGGCCATCCATAGGGTTCTGCCCCAAACGTGGCTTCACACACCTGCCACGCCCAGGGGCACATGTCCGTGACCCATACATGTGGTTTGGCTACGGAGAGGGAACCACCAGGTGCATGCCGCTTTCCCTACAGACCACTGCAGGCATTTTGATCAGCGGTCATCACGTTTCTAGCCTATAGCCAGAAACAGACTTCTGCATTCTTTCTGCAGCAACAGGAAGCACCCTGGCATCTGTTGAGAGGCATGAGACTCTTGTCACGCATTGGAGTTGAGCCCACTTTGTTACATTCGCAAAGCTTCCAAAGACCACAGAGATAGAGTGTCCGGGTTGGGAAGGTTCCAGAGGAACCGCTTCATGTTTCCCACAGGCAGGGTGGATTCTGGTCACTAAAGGAGCACTCTCAGGACATCTTGGATCCGAGAGCGGACAACAGAGGGGTCCCGTTACTTAGGAACTGTTTCATGTTAGGACGGTGCACACAGCATCGTCTTCCCTGGGCCGGAGTTCACTGCTTCTGTGCAGCTTCATGTCAAATGCCAGTGCCTCCGCCAACATTTGGTGGAGCAGCCTGTGAAATGACACCGCTTTTGCCTCTGCCACTAGTCTCCTGGTCGAAAGTGTGAACGCAATTTGTGTTTCCAAGTGGGAAGACCCACTACAGAGTTCACTTACCGTACACTGCCGAGTTGGGCACCCAGCCCATGGCCAAGTGCATTTAAAAGGTTTCCATCGTACGGTTTTCAGAATGAGCCGTAAGCGCCCCCTGACGGATCGGAGCCCCCGAGCAACCCGGGTAGCACACTCTTCCCCTAGGTTACACTGTGTTCAAGGACCTAGGGCTCTATGCTTCCTGCAGGGAAAGCCACCTGGTATGCCCATGTTTCCCTGCGACCCACCACCTCATGAGACTTTCTGAGCTGGAGAGCCAATCAGTTCTCCATGCGGTGGCCAAGGCCCCCTCTGCAATGGACTTGAGGCCACCGTGCCAAGACCTTTTTACCGTGTTCCCTGCTGGGGTCGGAACTGATTAGTGAGAACACTGGACACCTCAAGGCTCACGCTCCAAGGACTTCCCGCATGCAACGAGCAAACACGCACCAAGGGCTTCTTTGTCGCCCAGAGCGAAGAACAAAGCCGGGAATCCCATGTAGAACGAGCACCCTGCAACTTGAGCCGGGAAGGCTTTGTCGTCCCGTCCCCTTGAGCAGCCTTTGCCACACTCCACTTCCAAGGAGCATGTACGAACGAAACGTTTTACCCTCACAGCACTCTACGCCGCAGGCCTCCCTGCGCTCGGTGTGACCTCTGGTTTTGAACGAACCGTCTTGGGTGAAACGCTTTCAGACCCCTCTGTCTCCACAGGGCTTGGTGTTGGAACTCTGCAAGGCTACGCTGCGATGTGCGTCAAACTGATTTCCACAGCCCATCTGTTTATGTGGCCCAGTGGTAGCAAAGCCTTTGAAGGGAAGCGATGCAGCACAGTGTCACAGGATGTATTGGACCAAAGACACCATGTGCTCGCCTGACATCTATCCTGTGCCCAATCCACTGCCTGTGAGATTTTCTTCAACTAGCCTGTCAGGTACACATCCCGTTTACCTTTGTGAGAAACTCCTTGCCTATGCGGTCTGCAAAGCTCTCCTCCCAATCCCCTTGAGAACCTCGGAGCGTAGCTCTCTCTGTGTGAAGGCCCTTTTGTGTGGCGTGTTGAGAAACGGGGCGCAAGCCTTTCAGAGCCTGCTTGGAAGAACCTGGATGAGCACTGAGCAATCCCCAAGAATTGTGGGTATGCTACTGCTCTCGTCTAGCTCGTCCGCTGCACGTGCACCTCCCGTCCAGGGCCAACCGTCCGTGCTTTGAACCCCATCCTCCTTTTACTCCCATTATTTATACGGAACACAGAGCTCGGGGCAGCATGAAGACACCTCTGCGAAAGTGATGTTCCAGATCTCCAGAAGAGTTGGCTCCTTGTTGTGCACTCCATGGCAAAATTCTCAATCCAGAAAAGGCAGTTCACGTGACATACCTATCAGCTACCTGGAAAGGAACCTAACTGTTTCCTATAAGCGGGGCACATTTTCCAGGCCATCCATAGGGTTCTGCCCCAAACGTGGCTTCACACACCTGCCACGCCCAGGGGCACATGTCCGTGACCCATACATGTGGTTTGGCTACGGAGAGGGAACCACCAGGTGCATGCCGCTTTCCCTACAGACCACTGCAGGCATTTTGATCAGCGGTCATCACGTTTCTAGCCTATAGCCAGAAACAGACTTCTGCATTCTTTCTGCAGCAACAGGAAGCACCCTGGCATCTGTTGAGAGGCATGAGACTCTTGTCACGCATTGGAGTTGAGCCCACTTTGTTACATTCGCAAAGCTTCCAAAGACCACAGAGATAGAGTGTCCGGGTTGGGAAGGTTCCAGAGGAACCGCTTCATGTTTCCCACAGGCAGGGTGGATTCTGGTCACTAAAGGAGCACTCTCAGGACATCTTGGATCCGAGAGCGGACAACAGAGGGGTCCCGTTACTTAGGAACTGTTTCATGTTAGGACGGTGCACACAGCATCGTCTTCCCTGGGCCGGAGTTCACTGCTTCTGTGCAGCTTCATGTCAAATGCCAGTGCCTCCGCCAACATTTGGTGGAGCAGCCTGTGAAATGACACCGCTTTTGCCTCTGCCACTAGTCTCCTGGTCGAAAGTGTGAACGCAATTTGTGTTTCCAAGTGGGAAGACCCACTACAGAGTTCACTTACCGTACACTGCCGAGTTGGGCACCCAGCCCATGGCCAAGTGCATTTAAAAGGTTTCCATCGTACGGTTTTCAGAATGAGCCGTAAGCGCCCCCTGACGGATCGGAGCCCCCGAGCAACCCGGGTAGCACACTCTTCCCCTAGGTTACACTGTGTTCAAGGACCTAGGGCTCTATGCTTCCTGCAGGGAAAGCCACCTGTATGCCCATGTTTCCCTGCGACCCACCACCTCATGAGACTTTCTGAGCTGGAGAGCCAATCAGTTCTCCATGCGGTGGCCAAGGCCCCCTCTGCAATGGACTTGAGGCCACCGTGCCAAGACCTTTTTACCGTGTTCCCTGCTGGGGTCGGAACTGATTAGTGAGAACACTGGACACCTCAAGGCTCACGCTCCAAGGACTTCCCGCATGCAACGAGCAAACACGCACCAAGGGCTTCTTTGTCGCCCAGAGCGAAGAACAAAGCCGGGAATCCCATGTAGAACGAGCACCCTGCAACTTGAGCCGGGAAGGCTTTGTCGTCCCGTCCCCTTGAGCAGCCTTTGCCACACTCCACTTCCAAGGAGCATGTACGAACGAAACGTTTTACCCTCACAGCACTCTACGCCGCAGGCCTCCCTGCGCTCGGTGTGACCTCTGGTTTTGAACGAACCGTCTTGGGTGAAACGCTTTCAGACCCCTCTGTCTCCACAGGGCTTGGTGTTGGAACTCTGCAAGGCTACGCTGCGATGTGCGTCAAACTGATTTCCACAGCCCATCTGTTTATGTGGCCCAGTGGTAGCAAAGCTTTGAAGGGAAGCGATGCAGCACAGTGTCACAGGATGTATTGGACCAAAGACACCATGTGCTCGCCTGACATCTATCCTGTGCCCAATCCACTGCCTGTGAGATTTCTTCAACTAGCCTGTCAGGTACACATCCCGTTTACCTTTGTGAGAAACTCCTTGCCTATGCGGTCTGCAAAGCTCTCCTCCCAAATCCCTTGAGAACCTCGGAGCGTAGCTCTCTCTGTGTGAAGGCCCTTTTGTGTGGCGTGTTGAGAAACGGGGCGCAAGCCTTTCAGAGCCTGCTTGGAAGAACCTGGATGAGCACTGAGCAATCCCCAAGAATTGTGGGTATGCTACTGCTCTCGTCTAGCTCGTCCGCTGCACGTGCACCTCCCGTCCAGGGCCAACCGTCCGTGCTTTGAACCCCATCCTCCTTTTACTCCCATTATTTATACGGAACACAGAGCTCGGGGCAGCATGAAGACACCTCTGCGAAAGTGATGTTCCAGATCTCCAGAAGAGTTGGCTCCTTGTTGTGCACTCCATGGCAAAATTCTCAATCCAGAAAAGGCAGTTCACGTGACATACCTATCAGCTACCTGGAAAGGAACCTAACTGTTTCCTATAAGCGGGGCACATTTTCCAGGCCATCCATAGGGTTCTGCCCCAAACGTGGCTTCACACACCTGCCACGCCCAGGGGCACATGTCCGTGACCCATACATGTGGTTTGGCTACGGAGAGGGAACCACCAGGTGCATGCCGCTTTCCCTACAGACCACTGCAGGCATTTTGATCAGCGGTCATCACGTTTCTAGCCTATAGCCAGAAACAGACTTCTGCATTCTTTCTGCAGCAACAGGAAGCACCCTGGCATCTGTTGAGAGGCATGAGACTCTTGTCACGCATTGGAGTTGAGCCCACTTTGTTACATTCGCAAAGCTTCCAAAGACCACAGAGATAGAGTGTCCGGGTTGGGAAGGTTCCAGAGGAACCGCTTCATGTTTCCCACAGGCAGGGTGGATTCTGGTCACTAAAGGAGCACTCTCAGGACATCTTGGATCCGAGAGCGGACAACAGAGGGGTCCCGTTACTTAGGAACTGTTTCATGTTAGGACGGTGCACACAGCATCGTCTTCCCTGGGCCGGAGTTCACTGCTTCTGTGCAGCTTCATGTCAAATGCCAGTGCCTCCGCCAACATTTGGTGGAGCAGCCTGTGAAATGACACCGCTTTTGCCTCTGCCACTAGTCTCCTGGTCGAAAGTGTGAACGCAATTTGTGTTTCCAAGTGGGAAGACCCACTACAGAGTTCACTTACCGTACACTGCCGAGTTGGGCACCCAGCCCATGGCCAAGTGCATTTAAAAGGTTTCCATCGTACGGTTTTCAGAATGAGCCGTAAGCGCCCCCTGACGGATCGGAGCCCCCGAGCAACCCGGGTAGCACACTCTTCCCCTAGGTTACACTGTGTTCAAGGACCTAGGGCTCTATGCTTCCTGCAGGGAAAGCCACCTGGTATGCCCATGTTTCCCTGCGACCCACCGCCTCATGAGACTTTCTGAGCTGGAGAGCCAATCAGTTCTCCATGCGGTGGCCAAGGCCCCCTCTGCAATGGACTTGAGGCCACCGTGCCAAGACCTTTTTACCGTGTTCCCTGCTGGGGTCGGAACTGATTAGTGAGAACACTGGACACCTCAAGGCTCACGCTCCAAGGACTTCCCGCATGCAACGAGCAAACACGCACCAAGGGCTTCTTTGTCGCCCAGAGCGAAGAACAAAGCCGGGAATCCCATGTAGAACGAGCACCCTGCAACTTGAGCCGGGAAGGCTTTGTCGTCCCGTCCCCTTGAGCAGCCTTTGCCACACTCCACTTCCAAGGAGCGTGTACGAACGAAACGTTTTACCCTCACAGCACTCTACGCCGCAGGCCTCCCTGCGCTCGGTGTGACCTCTGGTTTTGAACGAACCGTCTTGGGTGAAACGCTTTCAGACCCCTCTGTCTCCACAGGGCTTGGTGTTGGAACTCTGCAAGGCTACGCTGCGATGTGCGTCAAACTGATTTCCACAGCCCATCTGTTTATGTGGCCCAGTGGTAGCAAAGCCTTTGAAGGGAAGCGATGCAGCACAGTGTCACAGGATGTATTGGACCAAAGACACCATGTGCTCGCCTGACATCTATCCTGTGCCCAATCCACTGCCTGTGAGATTTTCTTCAACTAGCCTGTCAGGTACACATCCCGTTTACCTTTGTGAGAAACTCCTTGCCTATGCGGTCTGCAAAGCTCTCCTCCCAAATCCCCTTGAGAACCTCGGAGCGTAGCTCTCTCTGTGTGAAGGCCCTTTTGTGTGGCGTGTTGAGAAACGGGGCGCAAGCCTTTCAGAGCCTGCTTGGAAGAACCTGGATGAGCACTGAGCAATCCCCAAGAATTGTGGGTATGCTACTGCTCTCGTCTAGCTCGTCCGCTGCACGTGCACCTCCCGTCCAGGGCCAACCGTCCGTGCTTTGAACCCCATCCTCCTTTTACTCCCATTATTTATACGGAACACAGAGCTCGGGGCAGCATGAAGACACCTCTGCGAAAGTGATGTTCCAGATCTCCAGAAGAGTTGGCTCCTTGTTGTGCACTCCATGGCAAAATTCTCAATCCAGAAAAGGCAGTTCACGTGACATACCTATCAGCTACCTGGAAAGGAACCTAACTGTTTCCTATAAGCCGGGCACATTTTCCAGGCCATCCATAGGGTTCTGCCCCAAAACGTGGCTTCACACACCTGCCACGCCCAGGGGCACATGTCCGTGACCCATACATGTGGTTTGGGCTACGGAGAGGGAACCACCAGGTGCATGCCGCTTTCCCTACAGACCACTGCAGGCATTTTGATCAGCGGTCATCACGTTTCTAGCCTATAGCCAGAAACAGACTTCTGCATTCTTTCTGCAGCAACAGGAAGCACCCTGGCATCTGTTGAGAGGCATGAGACTCTTGTCACGCATTGGAGTTGAGCCCACTTTGTTACATTCGCAAAGCTTCCAAAGACCACAGAGATAGAGTGTCCGGGTTGGGAAGGTTCCAGAGGAACCGCTTCATGTTTCCCACAGGCAGGGTGGATTCTGGTCACTAAAGGAGCACTCTCAGGACATCTTGGATCCGAGAGCGGACAACAGAGGGGTCCCGTTACTTAGGAACTGTTTCATGTTAGGACGGTGCACACAGCATCGTCTTCCCTGGGCCGGAGTTCACTGCTTCTGTGCAGCTTCATGTCAAATGCCAGTGCCTCCGCCAACATTTGGTGGAGCAGCCTGTGAAATGACACCGCTTTTGCCTCTGCCACTAGTCTCCTGGTCGAAAGTGTGAACGCAATTTGTGTTTCCAAGTGGGAAGACCCACTACAGAGTTCACTTACCGTACACTGCCGAGTTGGGCACCCAGCCCATGGCCAAGTGCATTTAAAAGGTTTCCATCGTACGGTTTTCAGAATGAGCCGTAAGCGCCCCCTGACGGATCGGAGCCCCCGAGCAACCCGGGTAGCACACTCTTCCCCTAGGTTACACTGTGTTCAAGGACCTAGGGCTCTATGCTTCCTGCAGGGAAAGCCACCTGGTATGCCCATGTTTCCCTGCGACCCACCGCCTCATGAGACTTTCTGAGCTGGAGAGCCAATCAGTTCTCCATGCGGTGGCCAAGGCCCCCTCTGCAATGGACTTGAGGCCACCGTGCCAAGACCTTTTTACCGTGTTCCCTGCTGGGGTCGGAACTGATTAGTGAGAACACTGGACACCTCAAGGCTCACGCTCCAAGGACTTCCCGCATGCAACGAGCAAACACGCACCAAGGGCTTCTTTGTCGCCCAGAGCGAAGAACAAAGCCGGGAATCCCATGTAGAACGAGCACCCTGCAACTTGAGCCGGGAAGGCTTTGTCGTCCCGTCCCCTTGAGCAGCCTTTGCCACACTCCACTTCCAAGGAGCGTGTACGAACGAAACGTTTTACCCTCACAGCACTCTACGCCGCAGGCCTCCCTGCGCTCGGTGTGACCTCTGGTTTTGAACGAACCGTCTTGGGTGAAACGCTTTCAGACCCCTCTGTCTCCACAGGGCTTGGTGTTGGAACTCTGCAAGGCT